>NW_026290816.1:147500-157500 GCF_023373465.1 Oncorhynchus keta
TCTCTCGCTCTCTCTCTCTCGCTCTCTCTCTCTCGCTCTCTCTCTCTCGCTCTCTCTCGCTCTCTCTCGCTCTCTCTCGCTCTCTCTCGCTCCTTCTAAATAATTGTACCATCTACTTTACAGTCACATCACACCATCTCATCTCACAGTGTGATAGCAACCAGGAACCCTTTTATTAAATCAGAGGACGGACTAATCTCATTTGTTTTTTTTATATCATGAACAGAGACATCTCGGGTCCAGCATAATGCACCATATTATACTAGACCTGGTTCGTGTCCAAATGTCTCCCTATTCCCTATTTAGTGCATTACTACCATAGGGATTTGGTCAAAACTAGTGCACTATATAGGGAATAGGGTGCCATAGGGCTTTGGTCAAAACTAGTGCACCAAATAGAGAATAGGGTGCCATAGGGCTCTGGTCTAAAGTAGTGCACCAAATAGAGAATAGGGTGCCATAGGGCTCTGGTCTAAAGTAGTGCACCAAATAGAGAATAGGGTGCCATAGGGCTCTGGTCTAAAGTAGTGCACTATAAAGGGAACCGGGTGCCATTTGGGATGCCTGTTATCAAAGGTCTCAGGTGATCCATTTCCTTTGAAGAAGAAGAGCTACATCCAGACTACAACCAGAGAAAACCTCTTTTGAACCCTATTCAGGCAAGTGTTGTGGAATGATCAGAATTAGTTGGGTAACATAGATAGGATGTTTTATTTTCATGATATGCTTATGAGTTATTTCTCATAAGAATGTATTTTGTTGTACTATAGTGGTGGCCATTGGCAGTTATCTGTTCTATGTCAGGACTAAGTTGCCTGGGCCGCAGAGAGGGGAGAGGTCAAGGTGTCATCATGTGTAAACATGTCTTTTGCTCCACTGTGTCTGTGTGCCAGTCACTCCCTACTTTTCCCATCGGGGAGAGGAGGATGGCAGTGTCTGGCATCATTCTATGCTCCCCGTGAGCTTGTCCAGGATTGGTTGTATATAGAATTGGTTGTATCTAAATGACAATTTGATATACGCCTGTTGATATGGAGGATTGGTTTATGGTTCTGGGTTTGAGTAAGGAAACAAAGCTGAATGATTTATTATGTCTATGCTGTCTGACTATGTGTGTTCTTTGCTATTAAAGGATCTCAGTTGCAATGTAGATGGGGTTCTCCGAGAATTCATGGATAGACACTGAATTGATCTGAGAGTCACAGGGTTGTGATAGAGCTCATATAATTAAAGATGGACTTTGATAACTAATTCTGACTTGTGTTGTGGTTTGCGCTCATGATTTGGTAAATAGACAAAATTTCATGGCATCCTCAAACATCACACTACCACCACCATGCTTCATCCAGGTCCCGAGGCAGCATGGCATCCCCAAACATCACACTACCACCACCATGCTTCATCCAGCTCCTGAGGCAGCATGGCATCCCCAAACCACCATACTACCACCGCCATGCTTCATCCATGTCCCGAGGCAGCATGGCATCCCCAAACATCACACTACCACTGCCATGCTTCATCCACGTCCCGAGGCAGCATGGCATCCCCAAACATCACACTACCACCGCCATGCTTCATCCACGTCCCGAGGCAGCATGGTATCCCCAAACATCACACTACCACCGCCATGCTTCATCCAGGTCCCGAGGCAGCATGGTATCCCCAAACCATCACACTACCACCACCATGCTTGACCGTTGGTATAAGGTTGTTACTGTGGAATGCAGTGTTTGGTTTTCACCAGACATAATGGGACGACTTGCCTGAATAGAAGGAAAGAACCACAAATTCTGTTCTGTATCAGAGAATTCTACAGGAGAATGTCAGGCCATCTGTCTGGGAGCTGAATCTGAAGTGTCGCTGGGTCATGCAGCAAAAGACAATGATCCAAAACACACAACCAAGTCTGCATGAAAATGGCTAAAAAGTAACACATTTGAAGTTTTGGAATGTCCTAGCCAAACCAGACCTAATCCCATTTGAGATGATGTGGCAGGACTAATAAGGAACATTTCATGCTTGAAAACCCCTCTGAGTTAAAGCAGTTATGCATGGAAGAGTGGGCCAGAAGTCCTCCACAGCGATGTGAGAGACTGATCAACAGCTACAGGAAGAGTGGGCCAGAAGTCCTCCACAGCGATGTGAGAGACTGATCAACAGCTACAGGAAGAGTGGCCAGAAGTCCTCCACAGCGATGTGAGAGACTGATCAACAGCTACAGGAAGAGTGGGCCAGAAGTCCTCCACAGTGATGTGAGAGACTGATCAACAGCTACAGGAAGAGTGGGCCAGAAGTCCTCCACAGCGATGTGAGAGACTGATCAACAGCTACAGGAAGAGTGGGCGAGAAGTCCTCCACAGCGATGTGAGACTGACCAACAGCTACAGGAAGAGTGGGCCAGAAGTCCTCCACAGCGATGTGAGAGACTGATCAACAGCTACAGGAAGAGTGGGCCAGAAGTCCTCCACAGCGATGTGAGAGACTGATCAACAGCTACAGGAAGAGTGGGCCAGAAGTCCTCCACAGCGATGTGAGAGACTGATCAACAGCTACAGGAAGAGTGGCCAGAAGTCCTCCACAGCGATGTGAGAGACTGATCAACAGCTACAGGAAGAGTGGGCCAGAAGTCCTCCACAGTGATGTGAGAGACTGATCAACAGCTACAGGAAGAGTGGGCCAGAAGTCCTCCACAGCGATGTGAGAGACTGATCAACAGCTACAGGAAGAGTGGCGAGAAGTCCTCCACAGCGATGTGAGAGACTGATCAACAGCTACAGGAAGAGTGGGCCAGAAGTCCTCCACAGCGATGTGAGAGACTGATCAACAGCTACAGGAAGAGTGGGCCAGAAGTCCTCCACAGCGATGTGAGAGACTGATCAACAGCTACAGGAAGAGTGGGCCAGAAGTCCTCCACAGCGATGTGAGAGACTGATCAACAGCTACAGGAAGAGTGGGCCAGAAGTCCTCCACAGTGATGTGAGAGACTGATCAACAGCTACAGGAAGAGTGGGCCAGAAGTCCTCCACAGTGATGTGAGAGACTGATCAACAGCTACAGGAAGAGTGGGCCAGAAGTCCTCCACAGCGATGTGAGAGACTGATCAACAGCTACAAGAAGAGTGGGCCAGAAGTCCTCCACAGCGATGTGAGAGACTGATCAACAGCTACAGGAAGAGTGGGCCAGAAGTCCTCCACAGCGATGTGAGAGACTGATCAACAGCTACAGGAAGAGTGGGCCAGAAGTCCTCCACAGCGATGTGAGAGACTGATCAACAGCTACAGGAAGAGTGGGCCAGAAGTCCTCCACAGCGATGTGAGAGACTGATCAACAGCTACAGGAAGAGTGGGCCAGAAGTCCTCCACAGTGATGTGAGAGACTGATCAACAGCTACAGGAAGAGTGGGCCAGAAGTCCTCCACAGCGATGTGAGAGACTGATCAACAGCTACAGGAAGAGTGGGCGAGAAGTCCTCCACAGCGATGTGAGAGACTGATCAACAGCTACAGGAAGAGTGGGCCAGAAGTCCTCCACAGCGATGTGAGAGACTGATCAACAGCTACAGGAAGAGTGGGCCAGAAGTCCTCCACAGCGATGTGAGAGACTGATCAACAGCTACAGGAAGAGTGGGCCAGAAGTCCTCCACAGCGATGTGAGAGACTGATCAACAGCTACAGGAAGAGTGGGCCAGAAGTCCTCCACAGTGATGTGAGAGACTGATCAACAGCTACAGGAAGAGTGGGCCAGAAGTCCTCCACAGCGATGTGAGAGACTGATCAACAGCTACAGGAAGAGTGGGCCAGAAGTCCTCCACAGCGATGTGAGAGACTGATCAACAGCTACAGGAAGAGTGGGCCAGAAGTCCTCCACAGCGATGTGAGAGACTGATCAACAGCTACAGGAAGAGTGGGCTAGAAGTCCTCCACAGCGATGTGAGAGACTGATCAACAGCTACAGGAAGAGTGGGCTAGAAGTCCTCCACAGTGATGTGAGAGACTGATCAACAGCTACAGGAAGAGTGGGCCAGAAGTCCTCCACAGCGATGTGAGAGACTGATCAACAGCTACAGGAAGAGTGGGCCAGAAGTCCTCCACAGTGATGTGAGACTGATCAACAGCTACAGGAAGAGTGGGCCAGAAGTCCTCCACAGCGATGTGAGAGACTGATCAACAGCTACAGGAAGAGTGGGCCAGAAGTCCTCCACAGCGATGTGAGAGACTGATCAACAGCTACAGGAAGAGTGGGCCAGAAGTCCTCCACAGCGATGGGAGAGACTGATCAACAGCTACAGGAAGAGTGGGCCAGAAGTCCTCCACAGCGATGTGAGAGACTGATCAACAGCTACAGGAAGAGTGGGCTAGAAGTCCTCCACAGCGATGTGAGAGACTGATCAACAGCTACAGGAAGAGTGGGCCAGAAGTCCTCCACAGTGATGTGAGAGACTGATCAACAGCTACAGGAAGAGTGGGCTAGAAGTCCTCCACAGTGATGTGAGAGACTGATCAACAGCTACAGGAAGAGTGGGCCAGAAGTCCTCCACAGCGATGTGAGAGACTGATCAACAGCTACAGGAAGAGTGGGCCAGAAGTCCTCCACAGCGATGTGAGAGACTGATCAACAGCTACAGGAAGAGTGGGCCAGAAGTCCTCCACAGCGATGTGAGAGACTGATCAACAGCTACAGGAAGAGTGGGCCAGAAGTCCTCCACAGCGATGTGAGACTGATCAACAGCTACAGGAAGAGTGGGCTAGAAGTCCTCCACAGCGATGTGAGAGACTGATCAACAGCTACAGGAAGTGTGGGCCAGAAGTCCTCCACAGCGATGTGAGAGACTGATCAACAGCTACAGGAAGAGTGGGCCAGAAGTCCTCCACAGCGATGTGAGAGACTGATCAACAGCTACAGAAAGACTGGGCCAGAAGTCCTCCACAGCGATGTGAGAGACTGATCAACAGCTACAGGAAGAGTGGGCCAGAAGTCCTCCACAGCGATGTGAGAGACTGATCAACAGCTACAGGAAGAGTGGGCCAGAAGTCCTCCACAGTGATGTGAGAGCCTGATCAACAGCTACAGGAAGAGTGGGCCAGAAGTCCTCCACAGCGATGTGAGAGACTGATCAACAGCTACAGGAAGAGTGGGCCAGAAGTCCTCCACAGCGATGTGAGAGACTGATCAACAGCTACAGGAAGAGTGGGCCAGAAGTCCTCCACAGCGATGTGAGAGACTGATCAACAGCTACAGGAAGAGTGGGCCAGAAGTCCTCCACAGTGATGTGAGAGACTGATCAACAGCTACAGGAAGAGTGGGCCAGAAGTCCTCCACAGCGATGTGAGAGACTGATCAACAGCTACAGGAAGAGTGGGCCAGAAGTCCTCCACAGCGATGTGAGAGACTGATCAACAGCTACAGGAAGAGTGGGCCAGAAGTCCTCCACAGCGATGTGAGAGACTGATCAACAGCTACAGGAAGAGTGGGCCAGAAGTCCTCCACAGTGATGTGAGAGACTGATCAACAGCTACAGGAAGAGTGGGCCAGAAGTCTTCCACAGCGATGTGAGAGACTGATCAACAGCTACAGGAAGAGTGGGCCAGAAGTCCTCCACAGCGATGTGAGAGACTGATCAACAGCTACAGGAAGAGTGGGCCAGAAGTCCTCCACAGCGATGTGAGAGACTGATCAACAGCTACAGGAAGAGTGGGCCAGAAGTCCTCCACAGTGATGTGAGAGACTGATCAACAGCTACAGGAAGAGTGGGCCAGAAGTCCTCCACAGCTACAGGAAGAGTGGGCTAGAAGTCCTCCACAGCTACAGGAAGAGTGGGCAAGAAGTCCTCCACAGCTACAGGAAGAGTGGGCTAGAAGTCCTCCACAGCTACAGGAAGAGTGGGCCAGAAGTCCTCCACAGCTACAGGAAGAGTGGGCCAGAAGTCCTTCACAGCTACAGGAAATGTAAGAGTGGGCCAGAAGTCCTTCACAGCGATGTGAGAGACTGATCAACAGCTACAGGAAGAGTGGGCCAGAAGTCCTCCACAGCTACAGGAAGAGTGGGCCAGAAGTCCTCCACAGCAATGTGAGAGACTGATCAACAGCTACAGGAAGAGTGGGCCAGAAGTCCTCCACAGCGATGTGAGAGACTGATCAACAGCTACAGGAAGAGTGGGCCAGAAGTCCTCCACAGCGATGTGAGAGACTGATCAACAGCTACAGGAAGAGTGGGCCAGAAGTCCTCCACAGCGATGTGAGAGACTGATCAACAGCTACAGGAAGAGTGGGCCAGAAGTCCTCCACAGTGATGTGAGAGACTGATCAACAGCTACAGGAAGAGTGGGCCAGAAGTCCTCCACAGTGATGTGAGAGACTGATCAACAGCTACAGGAAGAGTGGGCCAGAAGTCCTCCACAGCGATGTGAGAGACTGATCAACAGCTACAGGAAGAGTGGGCCAGAAGTCCTCCACAGCGATGTGAGAGACTGATCAACAGCTACAGGAAGAGTGGGCCAGAAGTCCTCCACAGCGATGTGAGAGACTGATCAACAGCTACAGGAAGAGTGGGCCAGAAGTCCTCCACAGCGATGTGAGAGACTGATCAACAGCTACAGGAAGAGTGGGCCAGAAGTCCTCCACAGCGATGTGAGAGACTGATCAACAGCTACAGGAAGAGTGGGCCAGAAGTCCTCCACAGCGATGTGAGAGACTGATCAACAGCTACAGGAAGAGTGGGCCAGAAGTCCTCCACAGTGATGTGAGAGACTGATCAACAGCTACAGGAAGAGTGGGCCAGAAGTCCTCCACAGCGATGTGAGAGACTGATCAACAGCTACAGGAAGAGTGGGCCAGAAGTCCTCCACAGTGATGTGAGAGACTGATCAACAGCTACAGGAAGAGTGGGCCAGAAGTCCTCCACAGTGATGAGAGACTGATCAACAGCTACAGGAAGAGTGGGCTAGAAGTCCTCCACAGCGATGTGAGAGACTGATCAACAGCTACAGGAAGAGTGGGCCAGAAGTCCTCCACAGCGATGTGAGAGACTGATCAACAGCTACAGGAAGAGTGGGCCAGAAGTCCTCCACAGCGATGTGAGAGACTGATCAACAGCTACAGGAAGAGTGGGCTAGAAGTCCTCCACAGCGATGTGAGAGACTGATCAACAGCTACAGGAAGAGTGGGCTAGAAGTCCTCCACAGTGATGTGAGAGACTGATCAACAGCTACAGGAAGAGTGGGCCAGAAGTCCTCCACAGCGATGTGAGAGACTGATCAACAGCTACAGGAAGAGTGGGCCAGAAGTCCTCCACAGCGATGTGAGAGACTGATCAACAGCTACAGGAAGAGTGGGCCAGAAGTCCTCCACAGTGATGTGAGAGACTGATCAACAGCTACAGGAAGAGTGGGCCAGAAGTCCTCCACAGCTACAGGAAGAGTGGGCCAGAAGTCCTTCACAGCTACAGGAAATGTAAGAGTGGGCCAGAAGTCCTTCACAGCGATGTGAGAGACTGATCAACAGCTACAGGAAGAGTGGGCCAGAAGTCCTCCCACAGCTACAGGAAGAGTGGGCCAGAAGTCCTCCACAGCAATGTGAGAGACTGATCAACAGCTACAGGAAGAGTGGGCCAGAAGTCCTCCACAGCGATGTGAGAGACTGATCAACAGCTACAGGAAGAGTGGGCCAGAAGTCCTCCACAGCGATGTGAGAGACTGATCAACAGCTACAGGAAGAGTGGGCCAGAAGTCCTCCACAGCGATGTGAGAGACTGATCAACAGCTACAGGAAGAGTGGGCCAGAAGTCCTCCACAGTGATGTGAGAGACTGATCAACAGCTACAGGAAGAGTGGGCCAGAAGTCCTCCACAGTGATGTGAGAGACTGATCAACAGCTACAGGAAGAGTGGGCCAGAAGTCCTCCACAGCGATGTGAGACTGATCAACAGCTACAGGAAGAGTGGGCCAGAAGTCCTCCACAGCGATGTGAGAGACTGATCAACAGCTACAGGAAGAGTGGGCCAGAAGTCCTCCACAGCGATGTGAGAGACTGATCAACAGCTACAGGAAGAGTGGGCCAGAAGTCCACAGCGATGTGAGAGACTGATCAACAGCTACTCCACAGTGATGTGAGACTGATCAACAGCTACAGGAAGAGTGGGCCAGAAGTCCTCCACAGCGATGTGAGAGACTGATCAACAGCTACAGGAAGAGTGGGCCAGAAGTCCTCCACAGTGATGTGAGAGACTGATCAACAGCTACAGGAAGAGTGGGCCAGAAGTCCTCCACAGCGATGTGAGAGACTGATCAACAGCTACAGGAAGAGTGGGCCAGAAGTCCTCCACAGTGATGTGAGAGACTGATCAACAGCTACAGGAAGAGTGGGCCAGAAGTCCTCCACAGTGATGTGAGAGACTGATCAACAGCTACAGGAAGAGTGGGCCAGAAGTCCTCCACAGCGATGTGAGAGACTGATCAACAGCTACAGGAAGAGTGGGCCAGAAGTCCTCCACAGCGATGTGAGAGACTGATCAACAGCTACAGGAAGAGTGGGCCAGAAGTCCTCCACAGCGATGTGAGAGACTGATCAACAGCTACAGGAAGAGTGGGCCAGAAGTCCTCCACAGCGATGTGAGAGACTGATCAACAGCTACAGGAAGAGTGGGCCAGAAGTCCTCCACAGTGATGTGAGAGACTGATCAACAGCTACAGGAAGAGTGGGCCAGAAGTCCTCCACAGCGATGTGAGAGACTGATCAACAGCTACAGGAAGAGTGGATCAACAGCTACAGGAAGAAGTCCTCCACAGTGATGTGAGAGACTGATCAACAGCTACAGGAAGAGTGGGCCAGAATTCCTCCGCAGTGATGTGAGAGACTGATAAACCACTACAGGAAGAGTGGGCCAGAATCCCTCCGCAGTGATGTGAGAGACTGATAAACCACTACAGGAAGAGTGGGCCAGAATCCCTCCGCAGTGATGTGAGAGACTGATAAACCACTACAGGAAGAGTGGGCCAGAATCCCTCCGCAGTGATGTGAGAGACTGATAAACAACTACAGGAAGAGTGGGCCAGAAGTCCTCCACAGCGATGTGAGAGACTGATCAACAGCTACAGGAAGAGTGGGCCAGAAGTCCTCCACAGCGATGTGAGAGACTGATCAACAGCTACAGGAAGAGTGGGCCAGAAGTCCTCCACAGCGATGTGAGAGACTGATCAACAGCTACAGGAAGAGTGGGCCAGAAGTCCTCCACAGCGATGTGAGAGACTGATCAACAGCTACAGGAAGAGTGGGCCAGAAGTCCTCCACAGTGATGTGAGAGACTGATCAACAGCTACAGGAAGAGTGGGCCAGAAGTCCTCCACAGTGATGTGAGAGACTGATCAACAGCTACAGGAAGAGTGGGCCAGAAGTCCTCCACAGCGATGTGAGAGACTGATCAACAGCTACAGGAAGAGTGGGCCAGAAGTCCTCCACAGCGATGTGAGAGACTGATCAACAGCTACAGGAAGAGTGGCCAGAAGTCCTCCACAGTGATGTGAGAGACTGATCAACAGCTACAGGAAGAGTGGGCCAGAAGTCCTCCACAGTGATGTGAGAGACTGATCAACAGCTACAGGAAGAGTGGGCCAGAAGTCCTCCACAGCGATGTGAGAGACTGATCAACAGCTACAGGAAGAGTGGGCCAGAAGTCCTCCACAGCGATGTGAGAGACTGATCAACAGCTACAGGAAGAGTGGGCCAGAAGTCCTCCACAGCGATGTGAGAGACTGATCAACAGCTACAGGAAGAGTGGGCTACAGAAGTCCTCCACAGCAATGTGAGAGACTGATCAACAGCTACAGGAAGAGTGGGCCAGAAGTCCTCCACAGCGATGTGAGAGACTGATCAACAGCTACAGGAAGAGTGGGCCAGAAGTCCTCCACAGTGATGTGAGAGACTGATCAACAGCTACAGGAAGAGTGGGCCAGAAGTCCTCCACAGCGATGTGAGAGACTGATCAACAGCTACAGGAAGAGTGGGCCA
>NW_026290816.1:162500-238408 GCF_023373465.1 Oncorhynchus keta
GGAGAAGAGAGAAAGGGGAGAAGAGAGAGAGAGGAAGCATAAAGACCAGGTGATAGGGAGAGAAAGGGGAGAAGAGAGAAAGGGGAGAAGAGAGAGAGAGGAAGCATAAAGACCAGGTGATAGGGAGGGAAAGGGGAGAAGAGAGAGAGAGGAAGCATAAAGACCAGGTGATAGGGAGAGAAAGGGGAGAAGAGAGAGAGAGAGGAAGCATAAAGACCAGGTGATAGGGAGAGAAAGGGGGAGAAGAGAGAGAGAGGAAGCATAAATACCAGGTGATAGGGAGAGAAAGGGGAGAAGAGAGAGAGAGGAAGCATAAAGACCAGGTGATAGGGAGAGAAAGGGGAGAAGAGAGAGAGAGGAAGCATAAAGACCAGGTGATAGGGAGAGAAAGGGGAGAAGAGAGAGAGAGAGAGGAAGCATAAAGACCAGGTGAAAGGGAGAGAAAGGGGAGAGAGAGAGAGGAAGCATAAAGACCAGGTGATAGGGAGAGAAAGGGGAGAGGAGAGAGAGAGAGAGAGGAAGCATAAAGACCAGGTGATAGGGAGAGAAAGGGGAGAAGAGAGAGAGAGGAAGCATAAAGACCAGGTGATAGGGAGAGAAAGGGGAGAAGAGAGAGAGAGAGAGAGGAAGCATAAAGACCAGGTGATAGGGAGAGAAAGGGGAGAAGAGAGAGAGAGGAAGCATAAAGACCAGGTGATAGGGAGAGAAAGGGGGAGAAGAGAGAGAGAGGAAGCATAAAGACCAGGTGAAAGGGAGAGAAGGGGGGAGAAGAGAGAGAGAGGAAGCATAAAGACCAGGTGATAGGGAGAGAAAGGGAGAAGAGAGAAAGGGGAGAGAGAGAGAGAGAGAGGAAGCATAAAGACCAGGTGATAGGGGGAGAGAAAGGGGAGAAGAGAGAGAGAGGAAGCATAAAGACCAGGTGATAAGGGAGAGAAAGGGGAGAGAGAGAGAGAGAGAGGAAGCATAAAGACCAGGTGATAAGGGAGAGAAAGGGGAGAAGAGAGAGAGAGAGAGAGGAAGCATAAAGACCAGGTGATAGGGAGAGAAAGGGAGAGAGAGAGAGAGAGAGAGGAAGCATAAAGACCAGGTGAAAGGGAGAGAAAGGGGAGAAAGAGAGAGAGAGAGAGGAAGCATAAAGACCAGGTGATAGGGAGAGAAAGGGGAGAAGAGAGAGAGACAGAGAGAGGAAGCATAAAGACCAGGTGAAAGGGAGAGAAAGGGGAGAAGAGAGAAAAGACTGATGGAGAGAAAATAGGGAAGCTACTCGTTCAGTGAATTGAAAACGGAGCAATTTTCTGTTACTTAAAAAGTCATTTATCTATGTGGTCAGACTATTAGTCATGGAGTGGAGTGTGTGTGTGTGTGTCTGTGCTTGAGTGTGTGAGGCCAGGGTTATTGCTAATCCACTGGGACGGAGCTGGAGGCCGAAGGGAAAGGGAGGGAAGAGAGGCGGCACTAAATTGTGGAGACAGAATCGATACGTTGTTAAGGGGAGATGTGACACTTTTCAAAAATGCACGCTGTGTAATATCGTATTAGTCCTCTGTTTACGTATGAGGAGCAGTCTGAGCAAAGCTACGGCCCAGATGGCACCCTATTCCCTTCATAGTGCACTACGTCTAACCAGAGCCCCTGCGGATACTAGTGTACTAGGAAGGGAACAGGGTGTCATTTGGGCCTGATCCTGAGCAGCTAGCAGAGGATAATGGGTCCTAGACTAGTCCGGATGGGAATTGACTGTAATTCAGGAGAGAATCACTGGCTTTTATCCAGCTTCCAACCCTCCTCTCATCTCATGTCCTTTTCACACTGCCATTCAGAGGAGCAGGGCTACTGAGGCATACGAGACAGTCGCTGGCGCTATGAAAGACATCTGATATTAATGGTGTGTTGTCCCAGGTCACAGGAGGTGATTATCTTAACTACCTGTCTACTGTCACAGTCAGATATTCAAATAATTGTCAAAGTTAGGAAGGATTAAGTGATCAAGCAGTCAGTAAGCATTTCCATGTGTGAGATGAGGAGGGGCATCGCCTGAGACAGAGAGCCTCTCTGGGCTCTCTAGCCTCTTTGGGCTCTCTTGCCTCTTTGGGCTCTCTAGCCTCTCTGGGCTCTCTAGCCTCTTTGGGCTCTCTTGCCTCTCTGGGCTCTCTAGGCTCTCTAGCCTCTTTGGGCTCTCTTGCCTCTCTGGGCTCTCTAGCCTCTCTGGGCTCTCTAGCCTCTCTGGGCTCTCTAGCCTCTCTGGGCTCTCTGGGCTCTCTAGCCACTTTGGGCTCTCTGGGCTCTCTAGCCTCTCTGGGCTCTCTAGCCTCTCTGGGCTCTCTGGCCTCTCTGGGCTCTCTAGCCTCTCTGGGCTCTCTGGCCTCTCTGGGCTCTCTAGCCTCTCTGGGCTCTCTAGCCTCTCTGGGCTCTCTAGCCTCTTTGGGCTCTCTTGCCTCTCTGGGCTCTCTAGGCTCTCTAGCCACTTTGGGCTCTCTGGGCTCTCTAGCCTCTCTGGGCTCTCTAGCCCTCTGGGCTCTCTGGCCTCTCTGGGCTCTCTAGCTTCTCTGGGCTCTCTAGCCTCTCTGGGCTCTCTAGCCTCTCTGGGCTCTCTAGCCTCTCTGGGCTCTCTAGCCTCTGGGCTCTCTGGGCCCTCTAGCCTCTCTGGGCTCTCTAGCCCTCTAGCTTCTCTGGGCTCTCTGGGCTCTCGAGCCTCTCTGGGCTCTCTAGCCTCTGGGCTCTCTATCCTCTCTGGGCTCTCTAGCCTCTTGGGCTCTCTAGCCTCTCTGGGCTCTCTGGGCTCTCTAGCCTCTCTGGGCTCTCTAGCCTCTCTAGCCTCTCTGGGCTCTCTGGGCTGTCTAGCCTCTTTGGGCTCTAGCCTCTCTGGGCTCTCTAGACTCTTTGGGCCTCTAGACTCTGGGCTCGAGCCTCTCTGGGCTCTCTAGCCTCTGGGCTCTCTTGGCTCTCTAGCCTCTCTGGGCTCTCAAGCCTCTCTGGGCTCTCTAGCCTCTCTGGGCTCTATGGGCTCTCTAGCCTTGGGGATCTCTAGCCTCTCTGGGCTCTCTAGCCTCTCTGGGCTCTCTAGCCTCTCTGGGCTCTCTAGCCTCTTATAGATTCTCTGGGCTCTCTAGCCTCTCTGGGATCTCTAGGCTCTCTGAACTATAGTCTCTCTAGCCTCTTTAACCTCTATCCTCTCTAGACTCTAGCCTCTTTAACCTCTATCCTCTCGAGACTCTAGCCTCTCTAGCCTCTTTAAGCTCTAGCCTCTCTGGCCTCTGTAGCTTTTTTAGCCTCTCTTGCCTCTCTGGCCTCTCTGCCTTTCTGCCATCTCCCCACTTAATAAAGGGCACGGTGAGTGCGTCCCAAATGGCACCCTATTCCCTATATAGTGCACTTATCATGGTCTAAAGTAGTGCACTATGAAGGGAAAAGGGTGCCAATTAAGAAGCCGACTGTATTTTGTCTAATAACGTCATGACAGCATGGCGGGCAAAGGGACTCACTGCTAATCACCTGGAGCTCTTTCTCATCTCTCTCTCTCTCTGTCTCTCTCTCTTGTCTCTCTGTCTCTCTCTTAGTCTCTCTGTCTCTCTCTAGTCTCTCTGTCTCTCAGTCTCTCTCTTAGTCTCTCTGTCTCTCTCTCTCTCTCAGTCTCTCTCTTAGTCTCTCTGTCTCTTTCTCTCTCTCAGTCTCTCTCTTAGTCTCTCTGTCTCTCAGTCTCTCTCTTAGTCTCTCAGTCTCTCTCTCAGTCTCTCTCTCTAGTCTCTCATCTCTCTCTTAGTCTCTCTCTCTCTCTCTCTCTCTCTTAGTCTCTCAGTCTCTCTCTCAGTCTCTCTCTTAGTCTCTCAGTCTCTCTCTTAGTCTCTCAGTCTCTCTCTCAGTCTCTCTCTAGTCTCTCAGTCTCTCTCTTAGTCTCTCAGTCTCTCTCTCTCTCTCAGTCTCTCTCTCTCTCTCTCTAGTCTCTCTCTCTCTCTCTCTCTCTCTCTCTCTCAGTCTCTCTCTCTCTCTCTCAGTCTCTCTCTCTCTTAGTCTCTCTCTCTCTCTCTCTCTCTCTCTCTCTCTCTCTCTCTCTCTCTCTCTCTCTCTCTCTCTCTCTCTCTCTCTCTCTCTCTCTCTCTCTCTCTCTCTCTCTCTCTCTCTCTCTCTCTCTCTCTCTCTCTCTCTCTCTCTCTCTTTCTCATCTCTCTTTAATTCTCTCTCTCTCTCTCTCTCTCTCTCTCTCTCTCTCTCTCTCTCTCTCTCTCTCTCTCTCTCTCTCTCTCTCTCTCTCTCTCTCTCTCTCTCTCTCTCTCTCTCTCTCTCTCTCTCTCTCTCTCTCTCTCTCTCTCTCTCTCTCTCTCAGTCCCCATTTCACTCTGTGGTAGTCTACCTAAAGAGAGGAGGGGAGGAGGGGAAGAGAGAAGCAGAGAGACCAGTGTAGAGGAGAACTATCAGGCATTAATTAAATAACTGTCTGGATTAGCTGTGTGAGTCCCTGTGATGGAGGACACACACACACACACACACACACTACACACACAAACACTACACACACAAACAAACAAACACCTAATCCTCCAGAACAATTCAGGGGAGATGTGGACAGCTGGACTGGATGGTGTCCAAGTGGAGGATTAAAACCAAGCAGTACAGACACCTCACACATAACATACATGAAGGCACACACACACACACACACACACACACACACACACACACACACACACACACACACACACACACACACACACACACACACACACACACACACACACACACACACACACACACACACACACACACACACACACACACACACACACACACACACACACACACACACACACACACACACACACACACACACACACACACACACACACACACACACACACACACACACACACACACACACACACACACACACACACACACACACACACACACACACACACACACACACACACACACACACACACACACACACACACACACACACACACACACACACACACACACACACACACACACACACACACACACACACACCACACACACACACACACACACTCTCTCTCTCTCTCTCTCTCTCTCTCTCTCTCTCTCTCTGTCTCTAAGAAGTGTGATTTAACTAACACCAAGGAGAGAGACATTATTCCATAAACTGTTCCTCTGGGTCCTGTTCCTCCACAGTAGTAGTGGTGGTTGTGGGTCCTGTTCCTCCACAGTAGTAGTGGTGGTGGTTCTGGGTCCTGTTCCTCCACAGTAGTAGTGGTGGTTCTGGGTCCTGTTCCTCCACAGTAGTAGTGGTGGTTGAGGGTCCTGTTCCTCCACAGTAGTAGTGGTGGTTGAGGGTCCTGTTCCTCCACAGTAGTAGTGGTGGTTGAGGGTCCTGTTCCTCCACAGTAGTAGTGGTGGTTGTGGGTCCTGTTCCTCCACAGTAGTAGTGGTGGTTGTTGGTCCTGTTCCTCCACAGTAGTAGTGGTGGTTGTGGGTCCTGTTTTTCCACAGTAGTAGTGGTGGTTGTGGGTCCTGTTCCTCCACAGTAGTAGTGGTGGTTGAGGGTCCTGTTCCTCCACAGTAGTAGTGGTGGTTGTGGGTCCTGTTCCTCCACAGTAGTAGTGGTGGTTGTTGGTCCTGTTCCTCCACAGTAGTAGTGGTGGTTTGGGTCCTGTTCCTCCACAGTAGTAGTGGTGGTTGAGGATCCTGTTCCTCCACAGTAGTAGTGGTGGTTGAGGGTCCTGTTCCTCCACAGTAGTAGTGGTGGTTGTTGGTCCTGTTCCTCCACAGTAGTAGTGGTGGTTGAGGGTCCTGTTTTTCCACAGTAGTAGTGGTGGTTGTGGGTCCTGTTCCTCCACAGTAGTAGTGGTGGTTGAGGGTCCTCTTCCTCCACAGTAGTAGTGGTGGTTGTGGGTCCTGTTCCTCCACAGTAATAGTGGTGGTTCTGGGTCCTGTTCCTCCACAGTAGTAGTGGTGGTTGCTGTCCTGTTCCTCCACAGTAGTAGTGGTGGTTGTGGGTCCTGTTCCTCCACAGTAATAGTGGTGGTTCTGGGTCCTGTTCCTCCACAGTAGTAATGGTGGTTCTGGGTCCTGTTCCTCCACAGTAGTAGTGGTGGTTGTTGGTCCTGTTCCTCCACAGTAGTAGTGGTGGTTGTGGGTCCTGTTCCTCCACAGTAGTAGTGGTGGTTGTGGGTCCTGTTCCTCCACAGTAGTAGTGGTGGTTCTGGGTCCTGTTCCTCCACAGTAGTAGTGGTGGTTCTGGGTCCTGTTCCTCCACAGTAGTAGTGGTGGTTGTGGGTCCTGTTCCTCCACAGTAGTAGTGGTGGTTGAGGGTCCTGTTCCTCCACAGTAGTAGTGGTGGTTGAGGGTCCTGTTCCTCCACAGTAATAGTGGTGGTTGTGGGTCCTGTTCCTCCACAGTAGTAGTGGTGGTTCTGGGTCCTGTTCCTCCACAGTAGTAGTGGTGGTTCTGGGTCCTGTTCCTCCACAGTAATAGTGGTGGTTGTGGGTCCAGTTCCTCCACAGTAGTAGTGGTGGTTGTGGGTCCTGTTCCTCCACAGTAGTAGTGGTGGTTCTGGGTCCTGTTCCTCCACAGTAGTAGTGGTGGTTGTGGGTCCTGTTCCTCCACAGTAGTAGTGGTGGTTGTGGGTCCTGTTCCTCCACAGTAGTAGTGGTGGTTGTGGGTCCTGTTCCTCCACAGTAGTAGTGGTGGTTGTTGGTCCTGTTCCTCCACAGTAGTAGTGGTGGTTGTTGGTCCTGTTCCTCCACAGTAGTAGTGGTGGTTGTGGGTCCTGTTCCTCCACAGTAGTAGTGGTGGTTGTGGGTCCTGTTCCTCCACAGTAGTAGTGGTGGTTTTGGGTCCTGTTCCTCCACAGTAGTAGTGGTGGTTGAGGGTCCTGTTCCTCCACAGTAGTAGTGGTGGTTGAGGGTCCTGTTCCTCCACAGTAGTAGTGGTGGTTGTTGGTCCTGTTCCTCCACAGTAGTAGTGGTGGTTGAGGGTCCTGTTTTTCCACAGTAGTGGTGGTTGTGGGTCCTGTTCCTCCACAGTAGTAGTGGTGGTTGAGGGTCCTGTTCCTCCACAGTAGTAGTGGTGGTTGTGGGTCCTGTTCCTCCACAGTAATAGTGGTGGTTCTGGGTCCTGTTTCTCCACAGTAGTAGTGGTGGTTCTGGGTCCTGTTCCTCCACAGTAGTAGTGGTGGTTCTGGGTCCTGTTCCTCCACAGTAGTAGTGGTGGTTGAGGGTCCTGTTCCTCCACAGTAGTAGTGGTGGTTGTGGGTCCTGTTCCTCCACAGTAGTAGTGGTGGTTGAGGGTCCTGTTCCTCCACAGTAATAGTGGTGGTTGTGGGTCCTGTTCCTCCACAGTAGTAGTGGTGGTTGTTGGTCCTGTTCCTCCACAGTAGTAGTGGTGGTTGTTGGTCCTGTTCCTCCACAGTAGTAGTGGTGGTTGTGGGTCCTGTTCCTCCACAGTAGTAGTGGTGGTTGTGGGTCCTGTTCCTCCACAGTAGTAGTGGTGGTTTTGGGTCCTGTTCCTCCACAGTAGTAGTGGTGGTTGAGGGTCCTGTTCCTCCACAGTAGTAGTGGTGGTTGAGGGTCCTGTTCCTCCACAGTAGTAGTGGTGGTTGTTGGTCCTGTTCCTCCACAGTAGTAGTGGTGGTTGAGGGTCCTGTTTTTCCACAGTAGTAGTGGTGGTTATGGGTCCTGTTCCTCCACAGTAGTAGTGGTGGTTGAGGGTCCTGGTCCTCCACAGTAGTAGTGGTGGTTGAGGGTCCTGTTCCTCCACAGTAGTAGTGGTGGTTGTGGGTCCTGTTCCTCCACAGTAATAGTGGTGGTTGTGGGTCCTGTTCCTCCACAGTAGTAGTGGTGGTGGTTCTGGGTCCTGTTCCTCCACAGTAGTAGTGGTGGTTCTGGGTCCTGTTCCTCCACAGTAGTAGTGGTGGTTGAGGGTCCTGTTCCTCCACAGTAGTAGTGGTGGTTGAGGGTCCTGTTCCTCCACAGTAGTAGTGGTGGTTGAGGGTCCTGTTCCTCCACAGTAGTAGTGGTGGTTGTGGGTCCTGTTCCTCCACAGTAGTAGTGGTGGTTGTGGGTCCTGTTCCTCCACAGTAGTAGTGGTGGTTGTGGGTCCTGTTCCTCCACAGTAGTAGTGGTGGTTGTTGGTCCTGTTCCTCCACAGTAGTAGTGGTGGTTGTGGGTCCTGTTCCTCCACAGTAGTAGTGGTGGTTGTGGGTCCTGTTCCTCCACAGTAGTAGTGGTGGTTGAGGGTCCTGTTCCTCCACAGTAGTAGTGGTGGTTGTGGGTCCTGTTCCTCCACAGTAGTAGTGGTGGTTGTTGGTCCTGTTCCTCCACAGTAGTAGTGGTGGTTTTGGGTCCTGTTCCTCCACAGTAGTAGTGGTGGTTGAGGATCCTGTTCCTCCACAGTAGTAGTGGTGGTTGAGGGTCCTGTTCCTCCACAGTAGTAGTGGTGGTTGTTGGTCCTGTTCCTCCACAGTAGTAGTGGTGGTTGAGGGTCCTGTTTTCCACAGTAGTAGTGGTGGTTGTGGGTCCTGTTCCTCCACAGTAGTAGTGGTGGTTGAGGGTCCTGTTCCTCCACAGTAGTAGTGGTGGTTGTGGGTCCTGTTCCTCCACAGTAGTAGTGGTGGTTCTGGGTCCTGTTCCTCCACAGTAGTAGTGGTGGTTCTGGGTCCTGTTCCTCCACAGTAGTAGTGGTGGTTGTGGGTCCTGTTCCTCCACAGTAGTAGTGGTGGTTGTGGGTCCTGTTCCTCCACAGTAGTAGTGGTGGTTGTGGGTCCTGTTCCTCCACAGTAGTAGTGGTGGTTCTGGGTCCTGTTCCTCCACAGTAGTAGTGGTGGTTCTGTGGGTCCTGTTCCTCCACAGTAGTAGTGGTGGTTCTGGGTCCTGTTCCTCCACAGTAGTAGTGGTGGTTGAGGGTCCTGTTCCTCCACAGTAGTAGTGGTGGTTGAGGGTCCTGTTCCTCCACAGTAGTAGTGGTGGTTGTGGGTCCTGTTCCTCCACAGTAGTAGTGGTGGTTCTGGGTCCTGTTCCTCCACAGTAGTAGTGGTGGTTCTGGGTCCTGTTCCTCCACAGTAATAGTGGTGGTTGTGGGTCCAGTTCCTCCACAGTAGTAGTGGTGGTTGTGGGTCCTGTTCCTCCACAGTAGTAGTGGTGGTTCTGGGTCCTGTTCCTCCACAGTAGTAGTGGTGGTTGTGGGTCCTGTTCCTCCACAGTAGTAGTGGTGGTTGTGGGTCCTGTTCCTCCACAGTAATAGTGGTGGTTGTGGGTCCTGTTCCTCCACAGTAGTAGTGGTGGTTGTTGGTCCTGTTCCTCCACAGTAGTAGTGGTGGTTGTTGGTCCTGTTCCTCCACAGTAGTAGTGGTGGTTGTGGGTCCTGTTCCTCCACAGTAGTAGTGGTGGTTGTGGGTCCTGTTCCTCCACAGTAGTAGTGGTGGTTTGGGTCCTGTTCCTCCACAGTAGTAGTGGTGGTTGAGGATCCTGTTCCTCCACAGTAGTAGTGGTGGTTGAGGGTCCTGTTCCTCCACAGTAGTAGTGGTGGTTGTGAGTCCTGTTCCTCCACAGTAGTAGTGGTGGTTGTGGGTCCTGTTTTTCCACAGTAGTAGTGGTGGTTGTGGGTCCTGTTCCTCCACAGTAGTAGTGGTGGTTGAGGGTCCCTGTTCCTCCACAGTAGTAGTGGTGGTTGTGGGTCCTGTTCCTCCACAGTAGTAGTGGTGGTTGTGGGTCCTGTTCCTCCACAGTAGTAGTGGTGGTTGTGGGTCCTGTTCCTCCACAGTAGTAGTGGTGGTTGAGGGTCCTGTTCCTCCACAGTAGTAGTGGTGGTTGTGGGTCCTGTTCCTCCACAGTAGTAGTGGTGGTTGTGGGTCCTGTTCCTCCACAGTAATAGTGGTGGTTCTGGGTCCTGTTTCTCCACAGTAGTAGTGGTGGTTGTGGGTCCTGTTCCTCCACAGTAGTAGTGGTGGTTCTGGGTCCTGTTCCTCCACAGTAGTAGTGGTGGTTGAGGGTCCTGTTCCTCCACAGTAGTAGTGGTGGTTGTGGGTCCTGTTCCTCCACAGTAGTAGTGGTGGTTGTGGGTCCTGTTCCTCCACAGTAATAGTGGTGGTTGTGGGTCCTGTTCCTCCACAGTAGTAGTGGTGGTTGTTGGTCCTGTTCCTCCACAGTAGTAGTGGTGGTTGTGGGTCCTGTTCCTCCACAGTAGTAGTGGTGGTTGTGGGTCCTGTTCCTCCACAGTAGTAGTGGTGGTTGTGGGTCCTGTTCCTCCACAGTAGTAGTGGTGGTTGTGGGTCCTGTTCCTCCACAGTAGTAGTGGTGGTTGAGGGTCCTGTTCCTCCACAGTAGTAGTGGTGGTTGAGGGTCCTGTTCCTCCACAGTAGTAGTGGTGGTTGTGGTCCTGTTCCTCCACAGTAGTAGTGGTGGTTGAGGGTCCTTCCTCCACAGTAGTAGTGGTGGTTGAGGGTCCTGTTCCTCCACAGTAGTAGTGGTGGTTGTGGGTCCTGTTCCTCCACAGTAGTAGTGGTGGTTGTGGGTCCTGTTCCTCCACAGTAGTAGTGGTGGTTGTGGGTCCTGTTCCTCCACAGTAGTAGTGGTGGTTGTGGGTCCTGTTCCTCCACAGTAGTAGTGGTGGTTGTGGGTCCTGTTCCTCCACAGTAGTAGTGGTGGTTGAGGGTCCTGTTCCTCCACAGTAGTAGTGGTGGTTGTGGGTCCAGTTCCTCCACAGCTGCTACTGCTCCAGCTCAGTACCTAGGCCAGTGGTGTTGGAGGGAGCTAGCCTGATGATTGATTGGCCATAAAACATGCATGGCTGTCATGAATTATAGTGTGAGAACATCCAATAAATTGTTTTAGATGGCTTATTACAACAACGTTACTTGACAAGCATATTAAATTATTTTCCAACCTGTAAATCGACGAAGGGTGGGCAGCTTTTTAAAATAAACCCATTACTGGGGTTCATCATGAGTCTACCTCGCGCTCCCTAAAACACCACCAGCGCCTGTCAGGGGCGGCCTTTTTAATCACCAGTAGATATTGTCATCAATCACAACTGATTAGGCCTCAAAGTAAATTGTGTAGGATTCTGTGAGACAGGCTGCTAGTGGGACGGAGAAATGTTGTGGAGAAACGTTGACGTGATCATTCTGTCGGTGAAGCTTGATCCTTCTCCAAAACTAACATTTTACCAAACAATAGAGTTTATCTGAGTCCCAAATGGCACCCTATTGGCTCAGGTCAAATTGCACCCTATTCCCTATTGGCTCAGGTCAAATGGCACCCTATTCCCTATTGGCTCAGGTCAAATGGCACCCTATTCCCTATTGGTTCAGGTCAAATGTCACCCTATTCCTTATTGGCTCAGGTCAAATGTCACCCTATTCCCTATTGGCTCAGGTCAAATGGCACCCTATTCCCTATTGGCTCAGGTCAAATGTCACCCTATTCCCTATTGGCTCAGGTCAAATGTCAGCCTATTCCCTATTGGTTCAGGTCAAATGTCACCCTATTCCTTATTGGCTCAGGTCAAATGTCAAATGCTGTTCCCTACGGGATCTGGTCAAATGGCACCGTATTAGTGGTCCAACCCTACAGGTTAGGACAGCAGTGGTCCAGTCTACATCTACAGGTTAGGACAGCAGTATCAGTCCAGTCTACATCTACAGGTTAGGACAGCAGTGGTCCAGTCTCCATCTACAGGTTAGGACAGCAGTAGTCCAGTCTACAGGTTAGGACAGCAGTAGTCCAGTCTACATCTACAGGTTAGGACAGCAGTAGTCCAGTCTACAGGTTAGGACAGCAGTATTCAGGTCTACAGGTTAGGACAGCAGTAGTCCAGTCTACAGGTTAGGACAGCAGTAGTCCAGTCTACAGTTTAGGACAGTAGTAGTCCAGTCTACAGGTTAGGACAGCAGTAGTCCAGTCTACAGGTTAGGACAGCAGTAGTCCAGTCTACATCTACAGGTTAGGACAGCAGTAGTCCAGTCTACAGGTTAGGACAGCAGTAGTCCAGTCTACATCTACAGGTTAGGACAGCAGTAGTCCAGTCTACAGGTTAGGACAGCAGTAGTCCAGTCTACATCTACAGGTTAGGACAGCAGTAGTCCAGTCTACAGGTTAGGACAGCAGTAGTCCAGTCTACATCTACAGGTTAGGACAGCAGTAGTCCAGTCTACAGGTTAGGACAGCAGTAGTCCAGTCTACATCTACAGGTTAGGACAGCAGTAGTCCAGTCTACAGGTTAGGACAGCAGTATTCAGTCTACAGGTTAGGACAGCAGTAGTCCAGTCTACAGGTTAGGACAGCAGTAGTCCAGTCTACAGTTTAGGACAGTAGTAGTCCAGTCTACAGGTTAGGACAGCAGTAGTCCAGTCTACATCTACAGGTTAGGACAGCAGTGGTCAGTCCAGTCTACAGGTTAGGACAGCAGTAGTCCAGTCTACAGATTAGGACAGCAGTAGTCCAGTCTACATCTACAGGTTAGGACAGCAGTGGTCCAGTCTACAAGTTAGGACAGCAGTAGTCCAGTCTACATCTACAGGTTAGGACAGCAGTGGTCCAGTCTACAGGTTAGGACAGCAGTAGTCCAGTCTACAGGTTAGGACAGCAGTAGTCCAGTCTACATCTATCAGGTTAGGACAGCAGTAGTCCAGTCTACAGGTTAGGACAGCAGTGGTCCAGTCACATCTACAGGTTAGGACAGCAGTGGTCAGTCTACATCTACAGGTTAGGACAGCAGTGGTCCAGTCTACAGGTTCAGTGGTCCAGTCTACAGGTTAGGACAGCAGTGGTCCAGTCTATCAGCTACAGGTTAGGACAGCAGTGGTCCAGTCTACATCTACAGGTTAGGACAGCAGTGGTCCAGTCTACAGGTTAGGACAGCAGTAGTCCAGTCTACAGGTTAGGACAGCAGTAGTCCAGTCTATAGGTTAGAGACAGCAGTAGTCCAGTCTACAGGTTAGGACAGCAGTAGTCCAGTCTACAGGTTAGGACAGCAGTAGTCCAGTCTACAGGTTAGGACAGCAGTAGTCCAGTCTACAGATTAGGACAGCAGTAGTCCAGTCTACAGGTTAGGACAGCAGTAGTCCAGTCTACAGGTTAGGACAGCAGTAGTCCAGTCTACAGGTTAGGACAGCAGTAGTCCAGTCTACATCTACAGGTTAGGACAGCAGTGGTCCAGTCTACATCTACAGGTTAGGACAGCAGTAGTCCAGTCTACTGGTTAGGACAGCAGTAGTCCAGTCTACATCTACAGGTTAGGACAGCAGTGGTCCAGTCTACAGGTTAGGACAGCAGTAGTCCAGTCTACAGGTTAGGACAGCAGTAGTCCAGTCTATCAGGTTAGGACAGCGGTGGTCAGTCTATCATCTACAGGTTAGGACAGCAGTGGTCCAGTCTACATCTACAGGTTAGGACAGCAGTGGTCCAGTCTACAGGTTAGGACAGCAGTAGTCCAGTCTACAGGTTAGGACAGCAGTAGTCCAGTCTATAGGTTAGGACAGCAGTAGTCCAGTCTACAGGTTAGGACAGCAGTAGTCCAGTCTACAGGTTAGGACAGCAGTAGTCCAGTCTACAGGTTAGGACAGCAGTAGTCCAGTCTACATCTACAGGTTAGGACAGCAGTGGTCCAGTCTACATCTACAGGTTAGGACAGCAGTAGTCCAGTCTACAGGTTAGGACAGCAGTAGTCCAGTCTACATCTACAGGTTAGGACAGCAGTGGTCCAGTCTACAGGTTAGGACAGCAGTAGTCCAGTCTACAGGTTAGGACAGCAGTAGTCCAGTCTACATCTACAGGTTAGGACAGCAGTAGTCCAGTCTACAGGTTAGGACAGCAGTAGTCCAGTCTACATCCACATGTTAGGACAGCAGTAGTCCAGTCTACAGGTTAGGACAGTAGAAGTCCAGTCTACAGGCTAGGACAGCAGTGGTCCAGTCTACAGAAACAGGCAGTAGACTGTGTTAGGAGGGCACAACAGACAGTTTAATAATCAGCTTCTCAGTTTATGCTCCGCCAGCTTCAGGTCTAGTACTCATCAGTAGGACATGGGCCTGTGCACTGCAGGCCTCAGTGTGTAACCAGAGATACCACATCATTACAGTGGTTCCAGGTTAGACCCATGTGTCAGTCTGTGGCCTTGTGGTTTACCAACAACCTCCCCTAATGAAGAACGGTCCTCCACACTCCATACTGTCTATTTCACCACTGTTTAATAACTCTCCCCTGGTCAGCTTCAGGTATCAGTTTAATAACTCTCCCCTGATCAGCTTCAGGTATCAGTCTAATAACTCCCCTGATCAGCTTCAGGTATCAGTCTAATAACTCCCCTGATCAGCTTCAGGTATCAGTCTAATAACTCTCCCCTGATCAGCTTCAGGTATCAGTTTAATAACTCCCCTGATCAGCTTCAGGTATCAGTTTAATAACTCTCCCCTGATCAGCTTCAGGTATCAGTTTAATAACTCTCCCCTGATCAGCTTCAGGTATCAGTCTAATAACTCCCCTGATCAGCTTCAGGTATCAGTTTAATAACTCTCCCCTGATCAGCTTCAGGTATCAGTCTAATAACTCTCCCCTGATCAGCTTCAGGTATCAGTTTAATAACTCTCCCTGATCAGCTTCAGGTATCAGTCTAATAACTCTCCCTGATCAGCTTCAGGTATCAGTCTAATAACTCTCCCTGATCAGCTTCAGGTATCAGTCTAATAACTCCCCTGATCAGCTTCAGGTATCAGTCTAATAACTCTCCCCTGATCAGCTTCAGGTATCAGTCTAATAACTCTCCCCTGATCAGCTTCAGGTATCAGTCTAATAACTCTCCCCTGATCAGCTTCAGGTATCAGTCTAATAACTCTCCCTGATCAGCTTCAGGTATCAGTTTAATAACTCTCCCCTGATCAGCTTCAGGTATCAGTCTAATAACTCTCCCCTGATCAGCTTCAGGTATCAGTCTAATAACTCTCCCCTGATCAGCTTCAGGTATCAGTTTAATAACTCTCCCCTGATCAGCTTCAGGTATCAGTCTAATAACTCTCCCCTGATCAGCTTCAGGTATCAGTTAATAATGATCAGCTTCAGGTATCAGTTTAATAACTCCCCTGATCAGCTTCAGGTATCAGTTTAATAACTCCCTGATCAGCTTCAGGAATCAGTTTAATAACTCCCCTGATCAGCTTCAGGTATCAGTTTAATAACTCTCCCTGATCAGCTTCAGGTATCAGTTTAATAACTCTCCCTGATCAGCTTCAGGTATCAGTTTAATAACTCTCCCTGATCAGCTTCAGGTATCAGTCTAATAACTCCCCTGATCAGCTTCAGGTATCAGTTTAATAACTCTCCCTGATCAGCTTCAGGTATCAGTTTAATAACTCTCCCTGATCAGCTTCAGGTATCAGTTTAATAACTCTCCCCTGATCAGCTTCAGGTATCAGTTTAATAACTCCCTGATCAGCTTCAGGTATCAGTTTAATAACTCCCTGATCAGCTTCAGGTATCAGTTTAATAACTCCCTGATCAGCTTCAGGTATCAGTTTAATAACTCCCTGATCAGCTTCAGGAATCAGTCTAATAACTCTCCCCTGATCAGCTTCAGGTATCAGTCTAATAACTCCCCTGATCAGCTTCAGGTATCAGTTTAATAACTCCCTGATCAGCTTCAGGTATCAGTTTAATAACTCTCCCTGATCAGCTTCAGGTATCAGTTTAATAACTCTCCCCTGATCAGCTTCAGGTATCAGTTTAATAACTCCCTGATCAGCTTCAGGTATCAGTCTAATAACTCCCCTGAGCTTCAGCTTCAGGTATCAGTTTAATAACTCTCCCTGATCAGCTTCAGGTATCAGTTTAATAACTCTCCCTGATCAGCTTCAGGTATCAGTTTAATAAATAATCAGTCTCCCCTGATCAGCTTCAGGTATCAGTTTAATAACTCTCCCTGATCAGCTTCAGGTATCAGTTTAATAACTCTCCCTGATCAGCTTCAGGTATCAGTTTAATAACTCCCTGATCAGCTTCAGGTATCAGTTTAATAACTCCCTGATCAGCTTCAGGTATCAGTTTAATAACTCCCTGGTCAGCTTCAGGTATCAGTCTAATAACTCTAATAACTCTCCCTGATCAGCTTCAGGTATCAGTCTAATAACTCCCCTGATCAGCTTCAGGTATCAGTTTAATAACTCTCCCTGATCAGCTTCAGGTATCAGTTTAATAACTCTCCCTGATCAGCTTCAGGTATCAGTTTAATAACTCTCCCTGATCAGCTTCAGGTATCAGTTTAATAACTCTCCCCTGATCAGCTTCAGGTATCAGTCTAATAACTCTCCCCTGATCAGCTTCAGGTATCAGTCTAATAACTCTCCCCTGATCAGCTTCAGGTATCAGTTTAATAACTCCCCTGATCAGCTTCAGGTATCAGTTTAATAACTCTCCCCTGATCAGCTTCAGGTATCAGTCTAATAACTCTCCCCTGATCAGCTTCAGGTATCAGTTTAATAACTCTCCCCTGATCAGCTTCAGGTATCAGTTTAATAACTCCCCTGATCAGCTTCAGGTATCAGTTTATCAGCTTCAATCTAATCTCCCTGATCAGCTTCAGGTATCAGTTTAATAACTCTCCCTGATCAGCTTCAGGTATCAGTTTAATAACTCCCCTGATCAGCTTCAGGTATGATCAGCTTCAGGTATCAGTTTATCAGCTTATCAGCTTCTAACTCCCCTGATCAGCTTCAGGTATCAGTCTAATAACTCTCCCTGATCAGCTTCAGGTATCAGTCTAATAACTCTCCCTGATCAGCTTCAGGTATCAGTTTAATAACTCCCCTGATCAGCTTCAGGTATCAGTTTAATAACTCTCCCTGATCAGCTTCAGGTATCAGTTTAATAACTCTCCCTGATCAGCTTCAGGTATCAGTCTAATAACTCTCCCTGATCAGCTTCAGGTATCAGTCTAATAACTCTCCCTGATCAGCTTCAGGTATCAGTTTAATAACTCTCCCCTGATCAGCTTCAGGTATCAGTTTAATAACTCTCCTCCTCAGGTATCAGCTCAGCTTCAGGTATCAGTTTAATAACTCTCCCCTGATCAGCTTCAGGTATCAGTCTAATAACTCTCCCCTGATCAGCTTCAGGTATCAGTTTAATAACTCCCCTGATCAGCTTCAGGTATCAGTTTAATAACTCTCCCCTGATCAGCTTCAGGTATCAGTTTAATAACTCCCCTGATCAGCTTCAGGTATCAGTCTAATAACTCTCCCCTGATCAGCTTCAGGTATCAGTTTAATAACTCTCCCCTGATCAGCTTCAGGTGTCAGTTTAATAACTCTCCCCTGATCAGCTTCAGGTATCAGTTTAATAACTCTCCCCTGATCAGCTTCAGGTATCAGTTTAATAACTCCTCAGGTATCAGTTTAATAACTCCCTGATCCTCAGGTATCAGCATCAGCATCGGCTCAGAGAAAGTTTTTAATAGACTAGAACTGGCTGTGTGGATCACTATGCCCAATGACAGCCTGTTGTAAAACATGTCAGCGCGCTATCTCTGTGTGTGTCCCAAACAGAACACTAGTCCCTAAATAGTGCACTACTTTTTTTTTTTTTACCAACAAGTAGTGGACTGCATAGATAGTATGATTCCATTTGGGACACAGCCTCTGGTAACACAATTCTCTGGTGTTGAAATACTGTAGATTAGTAACACAGACTTTCCAACAGCATCGGTATGGTGGTCTCGTATACCGTAGGTTACATTAGTACAACATCATCTTGTTCAACCCGATGACACCGATATCATACTGATTTAAATCTCGACTTTGGTCTGAGCGGGCTGTTCTATTTGAGCTGTAATTCCACTTCATTTGTCCAAATTAAAATTCCAGCGAGCTGCGTGCCAGTGGCTGGGAGCGAACCGAGACATAAAAAGAGAGAATGAATACCGAGAGGAGAGAGGGAGAAAGGGAGCGTGGAGTGTTGTGTACCTCACCACCCCGACGCCCTGCTGTCGATCTTATTTGATCCTCCCCCATCCTCCCCCATCTTCCCCCGCTCTTTGAAGTGTTGCCTTTGTGAGGGGTAAAGTAGAGCTTTGTGTTCAAACCTGAGGGTGGGGCGAGGAGAGGAGGAGTGAGGCGGGGTGAGGAGAGGAGGAGTAAGGAGAGGAGGAGTGAGGTGGGGTGAGGAGAGGAGGAGTGAGGCGGGGTGAGGAGAGGAGGAGTGAGGTGGGGTGAGGAGAGGAGGAGGAGTGAGGGGGGTGAGGAGAGGAGAGGAGGAGGCGAGGCAGGGTGAGGAGAGGAGGAGTGAGGCGGGGTGAGGAGAGGAGGAGTGAGGCGGGGTGAGGGGAGGAGGAGGAGGAGTGAGGAGAGGAGGAGGCGGGGTGAGGCGGGGTGAGGAGAGGAGGAGTGAGGCGGGGTGAGGCGGGGTGAGGAGAGGAGTGAGGAGTGAGGAAGGAGGAGGAGAGGGGAGGAGTGAGGCGGGGGAGGGGTGAGAGAGGAGGAGGAGTGAGGGAGGAGGTGAGGAGAGGAGGAGGAGGGGGAGGGGTGAGGAGGGAGGAGGAGGGTGAGGAAAGGAGGAGGAGGCGGGGGTGAGGGGTGAGGGAGAGGAGGAGTGGGAGGGGGGCGGGGTGAGGAGAGGAGGGGAGAGGAGAGGAGGAGGAGGTGAGGAGGGGAGGCGGGTGAGGAGGGGTCAGGAGAGGAGGAGTGAGGAGGGGTCAGGAGAGGAGGGTGGGGGGGTGAGGAGGGGTGAGGGGGAGGAGGGGGAGGGGAGAGGGAGGAGGAGGAGGTGAGGAGAGGGGGGTGAGGAGAGAGTGAGGAGGAGGCGGGTGAGGAGAGGAGGGGTGAGGAGAGGGAGGAGAGGAGGAGGAGGATGGGAGGTGAGGAGAGGAGGAGTGAGGCGGGGGGGTGAGGGAGAGGAGGAATGGGAGGGGAGGTGAGGAGGAGGAGGTGAGAGGAGGAGGGGTGAGGAGGAGAAGGAGGGAGTGAGGAGGGGTGAGGAGAGGAGGGGTGAGGAGAGGAGAGGAGGGGGTGAGGAGGAGAGGAGGAGGGGGTGAGGAGGGGTGAGGAGAGGAGGGGTGAGAGGAGGGGTGAGGAGGGAGGGGTGAGGGAGGAGGAGGGGTGAGGAAAGGAGGAGGAGGAGGGGTGAGGAGAGGAGGGGGTGAGGAGAGGAGGAGTGAGGCGGGGTGAGGAGGAGCAGGACTCCCTCGGGTTGTCATTGAGCCTCTCCTTGAACGAGGCCCACGTCCCAAATAGCACCCTATGACCTATGTAGTGCACTACTTTAGAACAGGTCCCATCCTTCCGTTTCCCTCCTGAAAGTACTGTACTCTGCATCCAGTTACTGAGGCATTAGCCTTGTTTGGTTGTAGCCTCTCAGAAGTGGCAATATGTCACGATCACAAATACTGGCTGGTTCTGATGGTTTGATCATACCCAGAGGATGAGAGGAGGAGAGGAGGAGGAGAGGAGGAGGAGAGGAGGAGAGGGGGGGCTGAGGAGAGGAGGAAGAAAGGAGGAGAGGAGGAGGAGAGGAAGAGGAGAGGAGGAGGATGAGAGGCCGAGGAGAGGAAGAGGAGAGGAGGAGAAAGAGGAGAGGAGGAGGAGAGGAGGAGGAGAGGAGGAGGAGAGGAGGAGGAGAGGCTGAGGAGAGGATGAGGAGAGGAGGAAGAGGGGGGGCTGAGGAGAGGGAGAGGAGAGGAGGAAGAGGAGGGCTGAGGAGAGGAAGAGGAAGAGGGAGGAGGATGAGAGGCTGAGGAGAGGAAGAGGAGAGGAGGAAGAGGGGGGCTGAGGAGAGGGAGAGGAGAGGGGGAAGAGGGGGGGGTGAGGAGAGGGAGAGGAGAGGAGGAAGAGGAGAGGCTGAGGAGAGGAAGAGTACAGGGAGAGGAGAGGAGGAGGATGAGAGGCTGAGGAGAGGAGGAAGAGATAAGGAGGAGAGGAGTTGATTGCTGCGACACACTGAGATAACCCTGGGTCTCTCTGGTTAATAGTCAGATGACAGAAGAGAAGGACTGGAGACAACACACAATGTTGTGTGATTCTCTCTGTCACAGTTTGTCAATGCAGAACATCACACACCGTTTGATTTTCATCGCCCGCCAGGAGGAATTGTGGGTAACATCTAGCGGCAGGGTTCAGTCTAAGGAGATTGAAGGCCGACGTGACGATGAGGAAGATGTTTCTAATACACACTGACTGATACCCTCCTTCGCTGGCAGTTTAGTCTACTTCATATGGCCAGATAGACAGCAACTAAAGACTGTTGTTACAGTTTAGTCTACTTCATATGGTCAGATAGACAGCAACTAAAGACTGTTGTTACAGTTTAGTCTACCACATATGGCCAGATAGACAGCAACTAAAGACTGTTGTTACAGTTTAGTCTACTTCATATGGCCAGATAGACAGCAACTAAAGACTGTTGTTACAATTTAGTCTACCTCATATAGCCAGATAGACAGCAACTAAAGACTGTTGTTACAGTTTAGTCTACCTCATATGGCCAGATAGACAGCAACTAAAGACTGTTGTTACAGTTTAGTCTACCTCATATGGTCAGATAGACAGCAACGAAAGACTGTTGTTACAGTTTAGTCTACCACATATGGCCAGATAGACAGCAACTAAAGACTGTTGTTTCAGTTTAGTCTACCTCATATAGCCAGATAGACAGCAACTAAAGACTAACTGTTGTTACAGTTTAGTCTACTTCATATGGCCAGATAGACAGCAACTAAAGACTGTTGTTACAGTTTAGTCTACTTCATATGGCCAGATAGACAGCAACTAAAGACTGTTGTTACAGTTTAGTCTACCTCATATGGCCAGATAGACAGCAACTAAAGACTGTTGTTACAGTTTAGTCTACCTCATATGGTCAGATAGACAGCAACTAAAGACTGTTGTTACAGTTTAGTCTACTTCATATGGCCAGATAGACAGCAACTAAAGACTGTTGTTACAGTTTAGTCTACTCATATGGCCAGATAGACAGCAACTAAAGACTGTTGTTACAGTTTAGTCTACCTCATATGGTCAGATAGACAGCAACTAAAGACTGTTGTTACAGTTTAGTCTACCTCATATGGCCAGATAGACAGCAACTAAAGACTGTTGTTACAGTTTAGTCTACTTCATATGGCCAGATAGACAGCAACTAAAGACTGTTGTTACAGTTTAGTCTACTTCATATGGCCAGATAGACAGCAACTAAAGACTGTTGTTACAGTTTAGTCTACCTCATATGGCCAGATAGACAGCAACTAAAGACTGTTGTTACAGTTTAGTCTACCTCATATAGCCAGATAGACAGCAACTAAAGACTAACTGTTGTTACAGTTTAGTCTACTTCATATGGCCAGATAGACAGCAACTAAAGACTGTTGTTACAGTTTAGTCTACTTCATATGGCCAGATAGACAGCAACTAAAGACTGTTGTTACAGTTTAGTCTACCTCATATGGCCAGATAGACAGCAACTAAAGACTGTTGTTACAGTTTAGTCTACCTCATATGGCCAGATAGACAGCAACTAAAGACTGTTGTTACAGTTTAGTCTACCTCATATGGCCAGATAGACAGCAACTAAAGACTGTTGTTACAGTTTAGTCTACCTCATATGGCCAGATAGACAGCAACTAAAGACTGTTGTTACAGTTTAGTCTACTTCATATGGCCAGATAGACAGCAACTAAAGACTGTTGTTACAGTTTAGTCTACTTCATATGGCCAGATAGACAGCAACTAAAGACTGTTGTTACAGTTTAGTCTACTTCCTCAGATAGACAGCCTAAAGACTGTTGTTACAGTTTAGTCTACTTCATAGCAACTAAAGACTTTTGTTACAGTTTAGTCTACCTCATATGGCCAGATAGACAGCAACTAAAGACTGTTGTTACAGTTTAGTCTACTTCATATGGCCAGATAGACAGCAACTAAAGACTGTTGTTACAGTTTAGTCTACCTCATATGGCCAGATAGACAGCAACTAAAGACTGTTGTTACAGTTTAGTCTACCTCATATGGCCAGATATACCGTGCTTTCCTCACCATCTTAAATAAGCCCCATTCAAAAGATTTAGAACCAGGAACAGATACAGCCGTTGGTTCACTCCAGACCTGACTGCCCTTGACCAGCACAAAAACATCCTGTGACGTTCTGCAGTAGCATCGAATAGCCCCTGCGATATGCAACTTTTCAGGGAAGTTAGGAACCAATATACACAGGCAGTTAGGAAAGCAGAGGCAAGCATTTTCAAACAGAAATTGGTATGCTGTAGCACAAACTCCAAAAGGTTCTGGGACACTGTAAAGTGCATGGAGAATAAGAACACCTCCTCCCAGCTGCCCACTACACTGAGGCTAGGAAACACTGTCACCACCGATAAATCCACTACAATTGAGAATGCATTTTCAATAAGCATTTCTCTACAGGGCCCTGGCCATGCTTTCCACCTGGCTACCCCTACCCCTGTCAACAGCCCTGCACCCCCCACAGCAACTCACCCAAGCCTTCCCCATTTCTCCTTCACCCAAATCCAGATAGCTGATGTTCTGAAAGAGCTGCAAAATCTGGACCTCTACAAATCAGCCGGGCTAGACAACCTGGACCCTCTCTTTCTAAAATTATCGCCGAAATTGTTGCAACTCCTATTGCTAGCTAGCCCTATTGCTGCTGTTCTAGAGTCAGGGGGGAGATGGACAGGGACTCTGCTGTTCTAGAGTCAGGGGGGAGATGGACAGGGACTCTGCTGTTCTAGAGTCAGGGGGAGATGGACAGGGACTCTGCTGTTCTAGAGTCAGGGGAGATGGACAGGGACTCTGCTGTTCTAGAGTCAGGGGAGATGGACAGGGACTCTGCTGTTCTAGAGTCAGGGGAGATGGACAGGGACTCTGCTGTTCTAGAGTCAGGGGGAGATGGACAGGGACTCTGCTGTTCTAGAGTCAGGGGGAGATGGACAGGGACTCTGCTGTTCTAGAGTCAGGGGGAGATGGACAGGGACTCTGCTGTTCTAGAGTCAGGGGAGATGGACAGGGACTCTGCTGTTCTAGAGTCAGGGGGAGATGGACAGGGACTCTGCTGTTCTAGAGTCAGGGGAGATGGACAGGGACTCTGCTGTTCTAGAGTCAGGGGGGAGATGGACAGGGACTCTGCTGTTCTAGAGTCTTGGGAGTATCTCCAGGGACTCTGCTGTTCTAGAGTCAGGGGAGATGGACAGGGACTCTGCTGTTCTCCAGTCATTGAGCTGGATATCTCCATCCATATTGACTGGACTGGGATCTCCATATGGACAGGGACTCTGCTGTTCTAGAGTCAGGGGGAGATGGACAGGGACTCTGCTGTTCTAGAGTCAGGGGATTGACTGCTGACATATCTCCATCCTGTTCTAGAGTATATCTCCATAGGGACTCTGCTGTATATCTCCATCCAGGGATTGTTCTGGGGTAGATCTCCAGGGATCTGACTGTTGTATATCTCCAGATGGACAGGGATCTCTGTCCATATTGAGTCTGGGGTAGATCTCCATATTGACTCTGCTGTTCTCCATATTGACTGCTGTATATCTCCAGGGATCTGACTGTTGTATAGTCATCCATATTGACTGCTGTATATCTCATCCATGTTGACTGCTGTATATCTCCATATTGACTGCTGTATATCTCCTCCATATTGACTGCTGTATATCTCCATATTGACTGCTGTATATCTCCATCCATATTGACTGCTGTATATCTCCATATTGACTGCTGTATATCTCCATCCATATTGACTGCTGTATATCTCCATCCATATTGACTGCTGTATATCTCCATCCATTGACTGCTGTATATCTCCATATTGACTGCTGTATATCTCCATCCATTGACTGCTGTATATCTCCATATTGACTGCTGTATATCTCCATCCATATTGACTGCTGTATATCTCCATCCATATTGACTGCTGTATATCTCCATCCATATTGACTGCTGTATATCTCCATTGACCATATCCATGACTGCTGTATATCATCCATATTGACTGCTGTATATCTCCATATTGACTGCTGTATATCTCCATCCATATTGACTGCTGTATATCTCCATATTCTGTATATCTCCATATTGACTGCTGTGTATCTCTCCATATTGACTGCTGTATATCTCTCCATATTGACTGCTGTATATCTCCATATTGACTGCTGTATATCTCCATCCATATTGACTGCTGTATATCTCCATATTGACTGCTGTATATCTCCATCCATATTGACTGCTGTATATCTCCATATTGACTGCTGTATATCTCCATCCATATTGACTGCTGTATATCTCTCCATATTGACTGCTATATCTCCATATTGACTCTGTATATCTCCATATTGACTGCTGTATATCTCCATATTGACTGCTGTATATCTCCATATTGACTGCTGTATATCTCCATATTGACTGCTGTATATCTCCATATTGACTGCTGTATATCTCCATATTGACTGCTGTATATCTCCATATTGACTGCTGTATATCTCCATATTGACTGCTGTATATCTCCATATTGACTGCTGTATATCTCCATATTGACTGCTGTATATCTCCATATTGACTGCTGTATATCTCCATCCATATTGACTGCTGTATATCTCCATATTGACTGCTGTATATCTCCATATTGACTGCTGTATATCTCCATCCATATTGACTGCTGTATATCTCCATCCATATTGACTGCTGTATATCTCCATATTGACTGCTGTATATCTCCATATTGACTGCTGTATATCTCCATATTGACTGCTGTATATCTCCATCCATATTGACTGCTGTATATCTCCATATTGACTGCTGTATATCTCCATCCATATTGACTGCTGTATATCTCCATCCATATTGACTGCTGTATATCTCCATATTGACTGCTGTATATCTCCATCCATATTGACTGCTGTATATCTCCATATTGACTGCTGTATATCTCCATATTGACTGCTGTATATCTCCATATTGACTGCTGTATATCTCCATATTGACTGCTGTATATCTCCATATTGACTGCTGTATATCTCCATCCATATTGACTGCTGTATATCTCCATATTGACTGCTGTATATCTCCATATTGACTGCTGTATATCTCCATATTGACTGCTGTATATCTCCATATTGACTGCTGTATATCTCCATTCCATATTGACTGCTGTATATCTCCATCCATTGACTGCTGTATATCTCCATATTGACTGCTGTGTATCTCCATCCATATTGACTGCTGTATATCTCCATATTGACTGCTGTATATCTCCATCCATATTGACTGCTGTATATCTCCATATTGACTGCTGTATATCTCCATCCATATTGACTGCTGTATATCTCCATATTGACTGCTGTATATCTCCATATTGACTGCTGTATATCTCCATCCATATTGACTGCTGTATATCTCCATATTGACTGCTGTATATCTCCATATTGACTGCTGTATATCTCCATATTGACTGCTGTATATCCATCCATATTGACTGCTGTATATCTCCATCCATATTGACTGCTGTATATCATCCATATTGACTGCTGTATATCTCCATATTGACTGCTGTATATCTCCATATTGACTGCTGTATATCTCCATCCATATTGACTGCTGTATATCTCCATCCATATTGACTGCTGTATATCTCCATATTGACTGCTGTATATCTCCATATTGACTGCTGTATATCTCCATATTGACTGCTGTATATCTCCATATTGACTGCTGTATATCTCCATATTGACTGCTGTATATCTCCATATTGACTGCTGTATATCTCCATATTGACTGCTGTATATCTCCATCCATATTGACTGCTGTATATCTCCATCCATATTGACTGCTGTATATCTCCATATTGACTGCTGTATATCTCCATATTGACTGCTGTATATCTCCATATTGACTGCTGTATATCTCCATCCATATTGACTGCTGTATATCTCCATATTGACTGCTGTATATCTCCATCCATATTGACTGCTGTATATCTCCATATTGACTGCTGTATATCTCCATATTGACTGCTGTATATCTCCATATTGACTGCTGTATATCTCCATCCATATTGACTGCTGTATATCTCCATCCATATTGACTGCTGTATATCTCCATATTGACTGCTGTATATCTCCATCCATATTGACTGCTGTATATCTCCATATTGACTGCTGTATATCTCCATCCATATTGACTGCTGTATATCTCCATATTGACTGCTGTATATCTCCATATTGACTGCTGTATATCTCCATATTGACTGCTGTATATCTCCATCCATATTGACTGCTGTATATCTCCATATTGACTGCTGTATATCTCCATCCATATTGACTGCTGTATATCTCCATATTGACTGCTGTATATGTCCATCCATATTGACTGCTGTATATCTCCATATTATGTATATCTCCATATGCTGTATCTCCATATTGACTGCTGTATATCTCCATATTGACTGCTGTATATCTCCATATTGACTGCTGTATATCTCCATATTGACTGCTGTATATCTCCATATTGACTGCTGTATATCTCCATATTGACTGCTGTATATCTCCATATTGACTGCTGTATATCTCCATATTGACTGCTGTATATCATCCATATTGACTGCTGTATATCTCCATATTGACTGCTGTATATCTCCATATTGACTGCTGTATATCTCCATATTGACTGCTGTATATCTCCATCCATATTGACTGCTGTATATCTCCATATTGACTGCTGTATATCTCCATCCATATTGACTGCTGTATATCTCCATATTGACTGCTGTATATGTCCATCCATATTGACTGCTGTCCATATCTCCATCCATATTGACTGCTGTATATCTCCATATTGACTGCTGTATATCTCCATCCATATTGACTGCTGTATATCTCCATCCATATTGACTGCTGTATATCTCCATCCATATTGAATTCTGTATATCTCCATATTGACTGCTGTATATCTCCATATTGACTGCTGTATATCTCCATATTGACTGCTGTATATCTCCATCCATATTGACTGCTGTATATCTCCATATTGACTGCTGTGTATCTCCATATTGACTGCTGTATATCTCCATCCATATTGACTGCTGTATATCTCCATCCATATTGACTGCTGTGTATCTCCATCCATATTGACTGCTGTATATCTCCATATTGACTGTATATCTCCATCCATATTGACTGTATATCTCATCCATATTGACTGCTGTATATCTCCATCCATATTGACTGCTGTATATCATCCATATTGACTGCTGTATATCTCCATATTGACTGCTGTATATCTCCATATTGACTGCTGTATATCTCCATCCATATTGACTGCTGTATATCTCCATATTGACTGCTGTATATCTCCATATTGACTGCTGTATATCTCCATATTGACTGCTGTATATCTCCATATTGACTGCTGTATATCTCCATCCATATTGACTGCTGTATATCTCCATCCATATTGACTGCTGTATATCTCCATCCATATTGACTGCTGTATATCTCCATCCATATTGACTGCTGTATATCTCCATATTGACTGCTGTATATCTCCATATTGACTGCTGTATATCTCCATATTGACTGCTGTATATCTCCATCCATATTGACTGCTGTATATCTCCATATTGACTGCTGTATATCTCCATATTGACTGCTGTATATCTCCATATTGACTGCTGTATATCTCCATATTGACTGCTGTATATCTCCATCCATATTGACTGCTGTCCATATTGACTGCCATCCATATTGACTGCTGTATATCTCCATCCATATTGACTGCTGTATATCTCCATCCATATTGACTGCTGTATATCTCCATATTGACTGCTGTATATCCTCCATATTGACTGCTGTATATCTCCATATTCTGTATATCTCCATATTGACTGCTGTATATCTCCATCCATATTGACTGCTGTATATCTCCATATTGACTGCTGTATATCTCCATCCATATTGACTGCTGTATATCTCCATCCATATTGACTGCTGTATATCTCCATCCATATCCATATTGACTGCTGTATATCTCATCCATATTGACTGCTGTATATCTCCATCCATATTGACTGCTGTATATCTCCATCCATATTGACTGCTGTATATCCTCCATATTGACTGCTGTATATCTCCATCCATATTGACTGCTGTATATCATCCATATTGACTGCTGTATATCTCCATCCATATTGACTGCTGTATATCTCCATCCATATTGACTGCTGTATATCTCCATCCATATTGACTGCTGTATATCTCCATCCATATTGACTGCTGTATATCTCCATCCATATTGACTGCTGTATATCTCCATATTGACTGCTGTATATCTCCATCCATATTGACTGCTGTATATCTCCATATTGACTGCTGTATATCTCCATCCATATTGACTGCTGTATATATCTCCATCCATATTGACTGCTGTATATCTCCATCCATATTGACTGCTGTATATCTCCATATTGACCTGTATATATTCCATATTGCTGTATATCTCTCCATATTGACTGCTGTATATCTCCATCCATATTGACTGCTGTATATCTCCATATTCCTGTATATCCATATTGACTGCTGTATATCCATATTGACTGCTGTATATCTCCATCCATATTGACTGCTGTATATCTCCTCCATATTGACTGTATATCTCCATCCATATTGACTGCTGTATATCTCCATCCATATTGACTGCTGTATATCTCCATCCATATTGACTGCTGTGTATCTCCATCCATATTGACTGCTGTATATCTCCATCCATATTGACTGCTGTATATCTCCATCCATATTGACTGCTGTGTATCTCCATCCATATTGACTGCTGTGTATCTCCATCCATATTGACTGCTGTATATCTCCATCCATATTGACTGCTGTATATCTCCATCCATATTGACTGCTGTATATCTCCATATTGACTGCTGTATATCTCCATCCATATTGACTGCTGTATATCTCCATATTGACTGCTGTATATCTCCATATTGACTGCTGTATATCTCCATCCATATTGACTGCTGTATATCTCCATATTGACTGCTGTATATCTCCATCCATATTGACTGCTGTATATCTCCATATTGACTGCTGTGTATCTCCATATTGACTGCTGTATATCTCCATATTGACTGCTGTATATCTCCATATTGACTGCTGTATATCTCCATCCATATTGACTGCTGTATATCTCCATCCATATTGACTGCTGTATATCTCCATCCATATTGACTGCTGTATATCTCCATCCATATTGACTGCTGTATATCTCCATCCATATTGACTGCTGTATATCTCCATCCATATTGACTGCTGTATATCTCCATCCATATTGACTGCTGTATATCTCCATATTGACTGCTGTATATCTCCATCCATATTGACTGCTGTATATCTCCATCCATATTGACTGCTGTATATCTCCATCCATATTGACTGCTGTATATCTCCATCCATATTGACTGCTGTATATCTCCATCCATATTGACTGCTGTATATCCATCCATATTGACTGCTGTATATCTCCATCCATATTGACTGCTGTATATCTCCATATTGACTGCTGTATATCTCCTGTATATCCATATTGACTGCTGTATATCTCCATCCATATTGATTGACTGCTGTGTATCTCTCCATATTGACTGCTGTGTATCTCCTCCATATTGACTGCTGTGTATCTCCATCCATATTGACTGCTGTATATCTCCATCCATATTGACTGCTGTATATCTCCATCCATATTGACTGCTGTATATCTCCATCCATATTGACTGCTGTATATCTCCATCCATATTGACTGCTGTATATCCATCCATATTGACTGCTGTATATCTCCATCCATATTGACTGCTGTATATCATCCATATTGACTGCTGTATATCTCCATCCATATTGACTGCTGTATATCTCCATCCATATTGACTGCTGTATATCTCCATCCATATTGACTGCTGTATATCTCATCCATATTGACTGCTGTATATCTCATCCATATTGACTGCTGTATATCTCCATCCATATTGACTGCTGTATATCTCCATCCATATTGACTGCTGTATATCTCCATCCATATTGACTGCTGTATATCTCCATATTGACTGCTGTATATCTCCATCCATTGACTGCTGTATATCTCCATCCATATTGACTGCTGTATATCTCCATATTGACTGCTGTATATCTCCATCCATATTGACTGCTGTATATCTCCATCCATATTGACTGCTGTATATCTCCATCCATATTGACTGCTGTATATCTCCATCCATATTGACTGCTGTATATCTCCATCCATATTGACTGCTGTATATCTCCATATTGACTGCTGTATATCTCCATCCATATTGACTGCTGTATATCTGCTGTATATCCATCCATATTGACTGCTGTATATCATCCATATTGACTGCTGTATATCTCCATCCATATTGACTGCTGTATATCTCCATCCATATTGACTGCTGTATATCTCCATCCATATTGACTGCTGTATATCTCCATATTGACTGCTGTATATCTCCATCCATATTGACTGCTGTATATCTCCATCCATATTGACTGCTGTATATCTCCATCCATATTGACTGCTGTATATCTCCATCCATATTGACTGCTGTATATCTCCATCCATATTGACTGCTGTATATCTCCATCCATATTGACTGCTGTATATCTCCATCCATATTGACTGCTGTATATCTCCATCCATATTGACTGCTGTATATCTCCATCCATATTGACTGCTGTATATCTCCATCCATATTGACTGCTGTATATCTCCATCCATATTGACTGCTGTATATCATCCATATTGACTGCTGTATATCTCCATCCATATTGACTGCTGTATATCTCCATCCATATTGACTGCTGTATATCTCCATCCATATTGACTGCTGTATATCATCCATATTGACTGCTGTATATCTCCATCCATATTGACTGCTGTATATCTCCATCCATATTGACTGCTGTGTATATCCATCCATATTGACTGCTGTATATCTCCATCCATATTGACTGCTGTATATCTCCATCCATATTGACTGCTGTATATCTCCATCCATATTGACTGCTGTATATCTCCATCCATATTGACTGCTGTATATCTCCATCCATATTGACTGCTGTATATCTCCATATTGACTGCTGTATATCTCCATCCATATTGACTGCTGTATATCTCCATCCATATTGACTGCTGTATATCTCCATATTGACTGCTGTATATCTCCATCCATATTGACTGCTGTATATCTCCATCCATATTGACTGCTGTATATCTCCATATTGACTGCTGTATATCTCCATCCATATTGACTGCTGTGTATCTCCATCCATATTGACTGCTGTATATCTCCATATTGACTGCTGTATATCTCCATCCATATTGACTGCTGTATATCTCCATATTGACTGCTGTATATCTCCATCCATATTGACTGCTGTATATATCATCCATATTGACTGCTGTATATCATCCATATTGACTGCTGTATCTCCATCTCCATCCATATTGACTGCTGTATATCTCCATCCATATTGACTGCTGTATATCTCCATATTGACTGCTGTATATCTCCATCCATATTGACTGCTGTATATCTCCATCCATATTGACTGCTGTATATCTCCATCCATATTGACTGCTGTATATCTCCATCCATATTGACTGCTGTATATCTCCATATTGCTGTGTATCTCCATCCATATTGACTGCTGTATATCCATCCATATTGACTGCTGTATATCCATCCATATTGACTGTGTATCTCCATCCATATTGACTGCTGTATATCTCCATATTGACTGCTGTATATCCATCCATATTGACTGCTGTATATCTCCATCCATATTGACTGCTGTATATCTCCATCCATATTGACTGCTGTGTATCTCTCCATATTGACTGCTGTATATCTCCATATTGACTGCTGTATATCTCCATATTGACTGCTGTATATCTCCATCCATATTGACTGCTGTATATCTCATCCATATTGACTGCTGTATATCTCCATATTGACTGCTGTATCTCCTCCATATTGACTGCTGTATATCTCCATATTGACTGCTGTATATCTCCATATTGACTGCTGTATATCTCATCCATATTGACTGCTGTATATCTCCATCCATATTGACTGCTGTATATCTCCATCCATATTGACTGCTGTATATCCATCCATATTGACTGCTGTATATCTCCATCCATATTGACTGCTGTATATCTCCATCCATATTGACTGCTGTATATCTCCATCCATATTGACTGCTGTATATCTCCATCCATATTGACTGCTGTATATCTCCATCCATATTGACTGCTGTATATCTCCATATTGACTGCTGTATATCTCCATCCATATTGACTGCTGTATATCTCCATATTGACTGCTGTATATCTCCATCCATATTGACTGCTGTATATCTCCATCCATATTGACTGCTGTATATCTCCATCCATATTGACTGCTGTATATCTCCATCCATATTGACTGCTGTATATCTCCATCCATATTGACTGCTGTATATCTCCATCCATATTGACTGCTGTATATCTCCATCCATATTGACTGCTGTATATCTCCATCCATATTGACTGCTGTATATCTCCATCCATATTGACTGCTGTATATCTCCATCCATATTGACTGCTGTATATCTCCATCCATATTGACTGCTGTATATCTCCATCCATATTGACTGCTGTATATCTCCATCCATATTGACTGCTGTATATCTCCATCCATATTGACTGCTGTATATCATCCATATTCCTGTATATCCATATTGACTGCTGTATATCTCCATCCATATTGACTGCTGTATATCTCCATCCATATTGACTGCTGTATATCATATTCCATCCATATTGACTGCTGTATATCTCCATCCATATTGACTGCTGTCCATCCATATCTCCATCCATATTGACTGCTGTATTATCTCCATCCATATTGACTGCTGTATATCTCCATCCATATTGACTGCTGTATATCTCCATCCATATTGACTGCTGTATATCTCCATCCATATTGACTGCTGTATATCTCCATCCATATTGACTGCTGTATATCTCCATCCATATTGACTGCTGTATATCTCCATCCATATTGACTGCTGTATATCCATCCATATTGACTGCTGTATATCTCATCCATATTGACTGCTGTATATCATCCATATTGACTGCTGTATATCTCCATCCATATTGACTGCTGTATATCTCCATCCATATTGACTGCTGTATATCTCCATCCATATTGACTGCTGTATATCTCCATCCATATTGACTGCTGTATCTCCATCCATATTGACTGCTGTATATCTCCATCCATATTGACTGCTGTATATCTCCATCCATATTGACTGCTGTATATCTCCATATTGACTGCTGTATATCTCCATCCATATTGACTGCTGTATATCTCCATCCATATTGACTGCTGTATATCTCCATATTGACTGCTGTATATCTCCATCCATATTGACTGCTGTATATCTCCATCCATATTGACTGCTGTATATCTCCATCCATATTGACTGCTGTATATCTCCATCCATATTGACTGCTGTATATCTCCATATTGACTGCTGTATATCTCCATCCATATTGACTGCTGTATATCTCCATCCATATTGACTGCTGTATATCTCCATATTGACTGCTGTATATCTCCATCCATATTGACTGCTGTATATCTCCATCCATATTGACTGCTGTATATCTCCATATTGACTGCTGTATATCTCCATCCATATTGACTGCTGTATATCTCCATCCATATTGACTGCTGTATATCTCCATCCATATTGACTGCTGTGTATCTCCATCCATATTGACTGCTGTATATCTCCATCCATATTGACTGCTGTATATCTCCATATTCCTGTATATCCATATTGACTGCTGTATATCTCCATCCATATTGACTGCTGTATATCTCCATATTGACTGCTGTATATCTCCATCCATATTGACTTATTGACTGCTGTATATCTCCATCCATATTGACTGCTGTATATCCATCCATATTGACTGCTGTATATTCTCCATCCATATTGACTGCTGTATATCTCCATCCATATTGACTGCTGTATATCTCCATCCATATTGACTGCTGTATATCTCCATATTGACTGCTGTATATCTCCATATTGACTGCTGTATATCTCCATCCATATTGACTGCTGTATATCTCCATATTGACTGCTGTATATCTCCATCCATATTGACTGCTGTATATCTCCATCCATATTGACTGCATATTGACTGTATCTCCATCCATATTGACTGCTGTATATCTCCATATTGACTGCTGTATATCTCCATATTGACTGCTGTATATCTCCATATTGACTGCTGTATATCTCCCTGTATATCCATATTGACTGCTGTATATCTCCATCCATATTGACTGCTGTGTATCTCCATCCATATTGACTGCTGTATATCTCCATATTGACTGCTGTCCATATTCTCTGTATATCCATATTGACTGCTGTATATCTCCATCCATATTGACTGCTGTATATCTCCATCCATATTGACTGCTGTATATCTCCATATTGACTGCTGTATATCTCCATATTGATCTCCATATTGACTGTATATCTCCATCCATATTGACTGCTGTATATCTCCATCCATATTGACTGCTGTATATCTCCATCCATATTGACTGCTGTATATCCATCCATATTGACTGCTGTATATCTCCATATTGACTGCTGTATATCTCCATCCATATTGACTGCTGTATATCTCCATATTGACTGCTGTATATCTCCATCCATATTGACTGCTGTATATCTCCATATTGACTGCTGTATATCTCCATATTGACTGCTGTATATCTCCATCCATATTGACTGCTGTGTATCTCCATCCATATTGACTGCTGTGTATCTCCATCCATATTGACTGCTGTGTATCTCCATCCATATTGACTGCTGTGTATCTCCATCCATATTGACTGCTGTGTATCTCCATATTGACTGCTGTATATCTCCATATTGACTGCTGTATATCTCCATATTGACTGCTGTATATCTCCATATTGACTGCTGTATATCTCCATCCATATTGACTGCTGTATATCTCCATCCATATTGACTGCTGTATATCTCCATCCATATTGACTGCTGTATATCTCCATATTGACTGCTGTATATGTCCATATTGACTGCTGTATATCTCCATCCATATTGACTGCTGTATATCTCCATATTGACATATTGACATATTGACTGCTGTATATCTCCATATTGACTGCTGTATCATCCGGTTCCGGTTGGAGCGAGCGGTCGCATTCGCACTTCGCTCTGCAGGTTGTATAACTTTTTCATTACATTTCATTATAGTACAACGGTTGATTTGTCTAATCTTAGCAATTCTTCTTAGCTAGCTACATAGCCGTCCTTGTATCAGAGATAATTGCATAATTATCGTATTTCGTCGCCCTAACGTAGCCTTCACTGCTATTCCGCCCAGGAGCTAGCTAACGCACACAGATTAGCATCACTGTAGTGCTATTCACTCAACTGTACGACTTGATTAGTTCAGTGTTAGCTAGCTACATAGCTGTCTTTGTTTCCAAGATAATTGTGTAGTTTAGTGTGTGTAGCCTTGGAGTGATTATCTTAATTCACTGAGGTTCGCTAGCCAGCTATTTGTCGTCCTTAACGTAGGAGACTCTGCTAGCTAGCCAACAGCTAACTGCTAACAGCTAGCCAACGTCTACTGTTTTGAATTCAACAACCCGGTCAGGTAGTTTCACATTTTCATTTCATTTCATTACAGTACAACGGTTTGATTTGTTTGATCGTAGCTAGCTACATAGCCGTCTTTTGTTTCAAAGATAATTGTGTAGTCTAGACCGATTCCCTAGGTTAGCTAGCCAGCTATTGTCGTTCTTTTAACTCAACGTAACGTAAACAACACTGCTAGCTAGCCAGCTAGCCCCGAATAGCAGCACTGTAGAATTATTACACTCAACGGAACGACTTGATTAGTGTAGTGTCAACAACGCAGCTACTGCCAGCTAGCCTACTTTAGCAGTACTGTATCATTTTAATCATTTTAGTCAATAAGATTCTTGCTACGTAAGCTTAACTTTCTGAACATTCGAGACGTGTAGTCCGCTTGTCATTCCAATTTCCTTGCATTAGCGTAGCCTTTTCTGTAGCCTGTCAACTATGTGTCTGTCTATCCCTGTTCTCTCCCTCTGCACAGACCATACAAACGCTCCACACCGCGGGCCGCGACCACCCTAACCTGGTGGTCCCAGCGCGTGACGACCCACGTGGAGTTCCAGGTCTCTGGTAGCCTCTGGAACTGCCAATCTGCGGCCAACAAGGCAGAGTTCATCTCAGCCTATGCCTCCCCTCCAGTCCCTTGACTTCTTGGCACTGACGGAAACATGGATCACCACAGATAACACTGCTACTCCTACTGCTCTCTCTCGTCCGCCCACGTGTTCTCGCACACCCGAGAGCTTCTGGTCAGCGGGGTGGTGGCACCGGGATCCTCATCTCTCCCAAGTGGTCTTTCTCTCTTTCTCCCTTACCCATCTGTCTATTGCCTCCTTTGAATTCCATGCTGTCACAGTTACCAGCCCTTTCAAGCTTAACATCCTTATCATTTATCGCCCTCCAGGTTCCTCGGAGAGTTCATCAATGAGCTTGATGCCTTGATAAGCTCCTTTCCTGAGGACGGCTCACCTCTCACAGTTCTGGGCGACTTTAACCTCCCCACGTCTACCTTTGACTCATTCCTCTCTGCCTCCTTCTTTCCACTCCTCTCCTCTTTTGACCTCACCCTCTCACCCTCCCCCCTACTCACAAGGCAGGCAATACGCTTGACCTCATCTTTACTAGATGCTGTTCTTCCACTAACCTCATTGCAACTCCTCCAAGTCTCCGACCACTACCTTGTATCCTTTTCCCTCTCGCTCTCATCCAACACTTCCCACACTGCCCCTACTCGGATGGTATCGCGCCGTCCCAACCTTCGCTCTCTCTCCCCGCTACTCTCTCCTCTTCCATCCTATCTTCTCTTCCCTCTGCTCAAACTTTCTCCAACCTATCTCCTGATTCTGCCTCCTCAACCCTCCTCTCCTCCCTTACTGCATCCTTTGACTCCCTATGTCCCCTATCCTCCAGGCCGCTCGGTCCTCCCTCCCGCTCCGTGGCTCGACGACTCATTGCGAAGCTCACAGAACAGGGCTCCGGGCAGCCGAGCGGAAATGGAGGAAAACTCGCCTCCCTGCGGACCTGGCATCCTTTCACTCCCTCCTCTCTACATTTTTTCCTCCTCTGTCTCTGCTGCTAAAGCCACTTTCTACCATTCTAAATTCCAAGCATCTGCCTCTAACCCTAGGAAGCTCTTTGCCACCTTCTCCTCCCTCCTGAATCCTCCCCCCCTCCCTCCTCCCTCTCTGCAGATGACTTCTTCGTCAACCATTTTGAAAAGAAGGTCGATGACATCCGATCCTCGTTTGCTAAGTCAAACGACACCGCTGGTTCTGCTCACACTGCCCTACCCTATGCTCTGACCTCTTTCTCCCCTCTCTCTCCAGATGAAATCTCGCGTCTTGTGACGGCCGGGCCGCCCAACAACCTGCCCGCTTGACCCTATCCCCTCCTCTCTTCTCCAGACCATTTCCGGAGACCTTCTCCCTTACCTCACCTCGCTCATCAACTCATCCCTGACCGCTGGCTACGTCCCTCCCGTCTTCAAGAGAGCGAGAGTTGCACCCCTTCTGAAAAAAAAACCTACACTCGATCCCTCCGATGTCAACAACTACAGACCAGTATCCCTTCTCTCTTTTCTCTCCAAAACTCTTGAGCGTGCCGTCCTTGGCCAGCTCTACCGCTATCTCTCTCAGAATGACCTTCTTGATCCAAATCAGTCAGGTTTCAAGACTAGTCATTCAACTGAGACTGCTCTTCTCTGTATCACGGAGGCGCTCCGCACTGCTAAAGCTAACTCTCTCTCCTCTGCTCTCATCCTTCTAGACCTATCGGCTGCCTTCGATACTGTGAACCATCAGATCCTCCTCTCCACCCTCTCCGAGTTGGGCATCTCCGGCGCGGCCCACGCTTGATTGCGCCTACCTGACAGGTCGCTCCTACCAGGTGGCGTGGGAGAATCTGTCTCCTCACCACGCGCTCTCACCACTGGTGTCCCCCAGGGCTCTGTTCTTGGCCCTCTCTTATTCTCGCTATACACCAAGTCACTTGGCTCTGTCATAACCTCACATGGTCTCTCCTATCATTGCTATGCAGACGACACACAATTAATCTTCTCCTTTCCCCTTCTGATGACCAGGTGGCGATCGCATCTCTGCATGTCTGGCAGACATATCAGTGTGGATGACGGATCACCACCTCAAGCTGAACCTCAGCAAGACGGAGCTCCTCTTCCTCCCGGGAAGGGACTGCCCGTTCCATGATCTCGCCATCACGGTTGACAACTCCATTGTGTCCTCCTCCCAGAGCGCTAAGAACCTTGGCGTGATCCTGGACAACACCCTGACGTTCTCAACTAACATCAAGGCGGTGTCCCGTTCCTGTAGGTTCATGCTCTACAACATCCGCAGAGTACGACCCTGCCTCACACAGGAAGCGGCGCAGGTCCTAATCCAGGCACTTGTCATCTCCCGTCTTGATTACTGCAACTCGCTGTTGGCTGGGCTCCCTGCCTGTGCCATTAAACCCCTACAACTCATCCAGAACGCGCAGCCCGTCTGGTGTTCAACCTTCCCAGTTCTCTCACGTCACCCCGCTCCTCCGCTCTCTCCACTGGCTTCCAGTTGAAGCTCGCATCCGCTACAAGACCATGGTGCCCGCCACGGAGCTGTGAGGGGAACGGCACCTCAGTACCTCCAGGCTCTGATCAGGCCCTACACCCAAACAAGGGCACTGCGTTCATCCACCTCTGGCCTGCTCGCCTCCCTACCACTGAGGAAGTACAGTTCCCGCTCAGCCCAGTCAAAACTGTTCGCTGCTCTGGCCCCCAATGGTGGAACAAACTCCCTCACGACGCCAGGACAGCGGAGTCAATCACCACCTTCCGGAGACACCTGAAACCCCACCTCTTCAAGGAATACCTAGGATAGGGTAAGTAAGGGTAAGTAATCCTTCTCACCCCCCTTCTCCCCCCAACAAGATTTAGATGCAAGTGGCTGTTCCACTGGTTGTCATAAGGTGTATGCACCAATTTGTAAGTCGCTCTGATAAGAGAGCGTCTGCTAAATGACGTAAATGTAATGTAAATGTATATCTCCATCCATATTGACTGCTGTATATCTCCATCCATATTGACTGCTGTATATTTCCATCCATATTGACTGCTGTGTATCTCCATCCATATTGACTGCTGTGTATCTCCATCCATATTGACTGCTGTGTATCTCCATCCATATTGACTGCTGTATATCTCCATCCATATTGACTGCTGTATATCTCCATATTGACTGCTGTATATCTCCATATTGACTGCTGTATATCTCCATCCATATTGACTGCTGTATATCTCCATCCATATTGACTGCTGTATATCTCCATATTGACTGCTGTATATCTCCATATTGACTGCTGTATATCTCCATATTGACTGCTGTATATCTCCATCCATATTGACTGCTGTATATCTCCATATTGACTGCTGTATATCTCCATATTGACTGCTGTATATCTCCATCCATATTGACTGCTGTGTATCTCCATCCATATTGACTGCTGTATATCTCCATATTGACTGCTGTATATCTCCATATTGACTGCTGTATCTCCATCCATATTGACTGCTGTATATCTCCATATTGACTGCTGTATATCTCCATATTGACTGCTGTATATCTCCATATTGACTGCTGTATATCTCCATCCATATTGACTGCTGTATATCTCCATCCATATTGACTGCTGTGTATCTCCATCCATATTGACTGCTGTATATCTCCATATTGACTGCTGTATATCTCCATATTGACTGCTGTATATCTCCATCCATATTGACTGCTGTATATCTCCATCCATATTGACTGCTGTATATCTCCATATTGACTGCTGTATATCTCCATATTGACTGCTGTATATCTCCATATTGACTGCTGTGTATCTCCATCCATATTGACTGCTGTGTATCTCCATCCATATTGACTGCTGTATATCTCCATATTGACTGCTGTATATGTCCATATTGACTGCTGTATATCTCCATATTGACTGCTGTATATCTCCATCCATATTGACTGCTGTATATCTCCATCCATATTGACTGCTGTGTATCTCCATATTGACTGCTGTATATCTCCATCCATATTGACTGCTGTGTATCTCCATATTGACTGCTGTATATCTCCATCCATATTGACTGCTGTATATCTCCATATTGACTGCTGTATATCTCCATATTGACTGCTGTATATTTCCATATTGACTGCTGTATATCTCCATCCATATTGACTGCTGTATATCTCCATATTGACTGCTGTGTATCTCCATCCATATTGACTGCTGTGTATCTCCATCCATATTGACTGCTGTATGTCTCCATATTGACTGCTGTATATCTCCATTCATATTGACTGCTGTATATCTCCATATTGACTGTGTGTATCTCCAGTAGTGTATTTGTGCTTTATGATAGCTGACTTTATATAATCATCACATCATCTTATCATTATCATTCACCAGCCAGTACCTTCTTTTCTCCACAATCCATGATATGATAATATTGAATAATAACAGGAAGTCAAGTCCATGCTACTGTGCCAATTCTACACAGATAATAATGAGTAATTTGTGAGGGTTTTGTTCAACTAACTCATGTTGCTTATATGGGGTAAACTGAGATCCTATGGACGTTAGATTGAACTACAAGACATTCAAGTACAATTTCCTTCTCTCTCTCTCTCTCTCTCTCTCTCTCTCTCTCTCTCTCTCTCTCTCTCTCTCTCTCTACATATCTCTATGTATATATATCCAGCATGTTGGAGTGATCTCTCTCTCTCTCTCTCTCTACTATCTCATGAATAATGTAAAATGTGTACATAATATAACTGTGTTGAATGGGTAAAATTTGACTGTGTTCTTAGGTATTTGACTGTGTTGTTGGGTATTTGAATGTTGTTGTTGGGTATTTGACTGTGTGGTTGTGTTGTTGGGTATTTAACTGTGTTGTTGGGTATTTGACTGTGTTGTTGGGTATTTGACTGTGTTGTTGTGTTGTTGGGTATTTAACTGTGTTGTTGGGTATTTGACTGTGTTGTTGGGTATTTGACTGTGTGGTTGTGTTATTAGGTATTTGACTGTGTTGTTGGGTATTTGAATGTGTTGTTGGGTATTTGACTGTGTTGTTGTGTTATTGGGTATTTGACTGTGTGGTTGTGTTGTTGGGTATTTAACTGTGTTGTTGGGTATTTGACTGTGTTGTTGGGTATTTGACTGTGTTGTTGTGTTGTTGGGTATTTAACTGTGTTGTTGGGTATTTGACTGTGTTGTTGTGTTGTTGGGTATTTAACTGTGTTGTTGGGTATTTGACTGTGTTGTTGCGTTGTTGGGTATTTGACTGTGTTGTTGGGTATTTGACTGTGTTGTTGTGTTGTTGGGTATTTGACTGTGTTGTTGTGTTGTTGGGTATTTGACTGTGTTGTTGTGTTGTTGGGTATTTAACTGTGTTGTTGGGTATTTGACTGTGTTGTTGGGTATTTGACTGTGTTGTTGTGTTGTTGGGTATTTAACTGTGTTGTTGGGTATTTGACTGTGTTGTTGGGTATTTGACTGTGTTGTTGTGTTGTTGGGTATTTAACTGTGTTGTTGGGTATTTGACTGTGTTGTTGGGTATTTAACTGTGTTGTTGGGTATTTAACTGTGTTGTTGGGTATTTGACTGTGTTGTTGGGTATTTAACTGTGTTATTGGGTATTTGACTGTGTTATTGGGTATTTAACTGTGTTGTTAGGTATTTGACTGTGTTGTTGTGTTGTTGGGTATTTCACTGTGTTGTTGGGTATTTGACTGCGTTGTTGTGTTGTTGGGTATTTGACTGTTTTGTTGTGTTGTTGGGTATTTAACTGTGTTGTTGGGTATTTGACTGTGTTGTTGGGTATTTGACTGTGTTGTTGGGTATTTAACTGTGTTGTTGTGTTGTTGGGTATTTGACTGTGTTGTTGGGTATTTAACTGTGTTATTGGGTATTTGACTGTGTTATTGGGTATTTGACTGTGTTGTTGGGTATTTGACTGTGTTGTTGGGTATTTGACTGTGTTGTTGGGTATTTGACTGTGTTGTTGGGTATTTGACTGTGTTGTTGGGTATTTAACTGTGTTGTTGGGTATTTGACTGTGTTGTTGTGTTATTGGGTATTTGACTGTGTTGTCGGGTATTTGACTGTGTTGTTGGGTATTTGACTGTGCTATTGTGTTATTGGGTATTTGACTGTGTTGTTGGGTATTTGACTGTGTTGTTGTGTTATTGGGTATTTGACTGTGTTGTTGGGTATTTGACTGTGTTGTTGTGTTATTGGGTATTTGACTGTGTTATTGGGTATTTGACTGTGTTATTGGGTATTTGACTGTGTTATTGGTATTTGACTGTGTTGTTGGGTATTTGACTGTGTTGTTGGGTATTTGACTGTGTTGTTGTGTTACTGGGTATTTGACTGTGTTGTTGGGTATTTGACTGTGTTGTTGTGTTGTTGGGTATTTGACTGTGTTGTTGGGTATTTGACTGTGTTGTTGTGTTATTGGGTATTTGACTGTGTTGTTGGGTATTTGACTGTGTTGTTGTGTTGTTGGGTATTTGACTGTGTTGTTGTGTTGTTGGGTATTTGACTGTGTTGTTGTGTTATTGGGTATTTGACTGTGTTGTTGGGTATTTGACTGTGTTGTTGTGTTGTTGGGTATTTGACTGTGTTGTTGTGTTACTGGGTATTTGACTGTGTTGTTGTGTTATTGGGTATTTGACTGTGTTGTTGGGTATTTGACTGTGTTGTTGTGTTGTTAGGTATTTGACTGTGTTGTTGGGTATTTGACTGTGTTGTTGTGTTACTGGGTATTTGACTGTGTTGTTGGGTATTTGACTGTGTTGTTGGGTATTTGACTGTGTTGTTGGGTATTTGACTGTGTTGTTATGTATTTGACTGTGTTGTTAGGTATTTGACTGTGTTGTTGGGTATTTGACTGTGTTGTTAGGTATTTGACTGTGTTGTTAGGTATTTGACTGTGTTGTTGGGTATTTGACTGTGTTGTTAGGTATTTGACTGTGTTGTTAGGTATTTGACTGTGTTGTTGGGTATTTGACTGTGTTGTTATGTATTTGACTGTGTTGTTAGGTATTTGACTGTGTTGTTAGGTATTTGACTGTGTTGTTGGGTATTTGACTGTGTTGTTGGGTATTTGACTGTGTTGTTGGGTATTTGACTGTGTTGTTGGGTATTTGACTGTGTTGTTGTGTATTTGACTGTGTTGTTGTGTTGTTGGGTATTTGACTGTGTTGTTGTGTTGTTGTGTGTTCATGTTCCTGTGTATTTGATTGTCATCGCTCCTTGACAGTGCGTGAGTGAGAGTGTCTCCTTGCGAGGTCAGAGTGGAGCTGCCAGATAGCAGAAAAGCAATATCCTAGGGAGGGACGGAACTTGGAGAGAGGGGGTTGTGGGATATCACGCTGATAGTCATCTGCTGTTTCACATGAGCTGACAGACAGACAGACAGACAGACAGACAGACAGACAGACAGACAGACAGACAGACAGACAGACAGACAGACAGACAGACAGACAGACAGACAGACAGACAGACAGACAGACAGACAGACAGACAGACAGACAGACATTAGAGGGTACTAGGACATAACTTACCACTGAGACAGACCTGTATAGGGAATGAGCTGTCATTTGGTATCCAGCCCACCTCTGGTCCATCAGCCCAGTGTCCTGCAGCCAAGTCCCTAGAACACACATCTCCCCTCGTGTTTGAAACCTTTCCATCCGTTCCATTCCGGCCATTTCAAAGAGCTCTTCCCTCCGATTTAAAGTGGCACCAGCCACCACTGCAGAACATCTCTGGTCCATCAGTTTCCAACCCACTGTGTGTGTGTGTGTGTGCTCTTTGCGTCTCTACAGCCAACTCACCAGACCACCTCCATCCTCCATCCTCTGCCCAGCCCACTGTCCTGCCGCCAACATGCCCACTCTGGGCCTCTCCCCTCGGGGTGGATAGCAGGATAACAGGGCCTTCAAAGGCTGGGACTATTCTACAAAGCATCAGGCTCTGCTTTAGATGTGGCTACACACACACACAGAAACACACAGAAACACACAGAAACACACAGAAACACACAGAAAACACACACACACACACACACACACACACACACACACACACACACACACACACACACACACACACACACACACACACACACACACACACACACACACACACACACACACACACACACACACACACACACACACACACACACACACACACACACACACACACACACACACACACACACACACACACACACACACACACATTCCCTAATTTAGGAAACTAGCACATTGATGCCAATTAAGAAAGCTTTCCAAATGACTGATAAAATGAGGGAGAATCATTCATATGCAGCCTGACTTACAATTAGATTTCAGTAAGAAAAACAAGTAAACAAGTGATTTGAGAGAGAGAGAGAGAGAGAGAGAGAGAGAGAGAGAGAGAGTGAGAGAGAGAGAGAGATGTATGAGAGAGGTATGTACATAAGGCTGCACCCTATCCCCTATATCGTGCCCTAGTTTTGACCGAGGCAGAATAGGGTGCCATGTAGGATGTAACTCTGTGTGTGTTGTGTAGGGAGTAGAAGGCCAGCAGTAGGATGTAACTCTGTGTGTGTTGTGTAGGGAGTAGAAGGCCAGCAGTAGGATGTAACTCTGTGTGTGTTGTGTAGGGAGTAGAAGGCCAGCAGTAGGATGTAACTCTGTGTGTGTTGTGTAGGGAGTAGAAGGCCAGCAGTAGGATGTAACTCTGTGTGTGTTGTGTAGGGAGTAGAAGGCCAGCAGTAGGATGTAACTCTGTGTGTGTTGTGTAGGGAGTAGAAGGCCAGCAGTATAATGTAACTCTGTGTGTGTTGTGTAGGGAGTAGAAGGCCAGCAGTAGCAGCAGTAGGATGTAACTCTGTGTGTGTTGTGTAGGGAGTAGAAGGCCAGCAGTAGCAGCAGAAGGACCATGGTTTATAGCTGTACTAAAACCCTCCATGGTCCGGATGCTCTGCTCAGGGAAAGCGAAGGTCACGCTGTTTATGGCTCTTCGTCTCCAACACGCCTGTCAACAGTGCACCTCTGTCTTTACCTCAGCGCTCAACACGCCTGTCAACAGTGCACCGCTGTCTTTACCTCAGCGCTCAACACGCCTGTCAACAGTGCACCACTGTCTTTACCTCAGCGTTCAACACGCCTGTCAACAGTGCACTGCTGTCTTTACCTCAGCGCTCAACACGCCTGTCAACAGTGCACTGTCTTTACCTCAGCGTTCAACACGCCTGTCAACAGTGCACTGCCTTTACCTTAGCATTCAACACGCCTGTCAACAGTGCACTGCCTTTACCTCAGTGTTCAACACGCCTGTCAACAGTGCACTGCCTTTACCTCAGTGTTCAACACGCCTGTCAACAGTGCACTGCCTTTACCTCAGAGTTCAACACGCCTGTCAACAGTGCACTGCCTTTACCTCAGAGTTCAACACGCCTGTCAACAGTGCACTGCCTTTACCTCAGTGTTCAACACGCCTGTCAACAGTGCACTGCCTTTACCTCAGTGTTCAACACGCCTGTCAACAGTGCACTGCCTTTACCTCAGTGTTCAACACACCTGTCAACAGTGCACTGCCTTTACCTCAGTGTTCAACACACCTGTCAACAGTGCACTGCCTTTACCTCAGTGTTCAACACACCTGTCAACAGTGCACTGCCTTTACCTCAGTGTTCAACACACCTGTCAACAGTGCACTGCCTTTACCTCAGTGTTCAACACATCTGTCAACAGTGCACTGCCTTTACCTCAGTGTTCAACACACCTGTCAACAGTGCACTGCTGTCTTTACCTCAGTGTTCAACACACCTGTCAACAGTGCACTGCCTTTACCTCAGTGTTCAACACACCTGTCAACAGTGCACTGCTGTCTTTACCTCAGTGTTCAACACACCTGTCAACAGTGCACTGCCTTTACCTCAGTGTTCAACACGCCTGTCAACAGTGCACTGTCTTTACCTCAGTGTTCAACACACCTGTCAACAGTGCACTGCCTTTACCTCAGTGTTCAACACACCTGTCAACAGTGCACCACTGTCTTTACCTCAGTGTTCAACACGCCTGTCAACAGTGCACTGCCTTTACCTCAGTGTTCAACACGCCTGTCAACAGTGCACTGTCTTTACCTCAGTGTTCAACACGCCTGTCAACAGTGCACTGCCTTTACCTCAGTGTTCAACACGCCTGTCAACAGTGCACTGTCTTTACCTCAGTGTTCAACACGCCTGTCAACAGTGCACGGCTCTTTACCTCAGTGTTCAACACGCCTGTCAACAGTGCACTGCCTTTACCTCAGTGTTCAACACGCCTGTCAACAGTGCACTGTCTTTACCTCAGTGTTCAACACGCCTGTCAACAGTGCACTGTCTTTACCTCAGTGTTCAACACGCCTGTCAACAGTGCACTGCCTTTACCTCAGTGTTCAACACGCCTGTCAACAGTGCACGGCTCTTTACCTCAATGTGACTTGGATTGAATCCCCGGGTGTTTAATTATCTAACAGTTTTAATGAAAGCTAATGACACAACAGCCTCTGTAGAAAGCAGGAAGATGTCTGAGTGTAACAGTGTAGCTTAGGTCCCTCTTCTCGCCCGACCTGGACTCCAACCAGGGACCCTTCTCTGCACACATTGACAACAGCCACCTAGCTGGCCACTTCTCTTCTCTTCTCTTCTCTTCTCTTCTCTTCTCTTCTCTTCTCTTCTCTTCTCTTCTCTTCTCTTCTCTTCTCTTCTCTTCTCCTCTCCTCTCCTCTCCTCTCCTCTCCTCTCCTCTCCTCTCCTCTCCTCTCCTCTCTCCTCTCCTCTCCTCTCCTCTCCTCTCCTCTCCTCTCCTGTCTGTGTGAATCTAGTGGGGCAGAGATCAGAAAGAGAATATAAGTGTCTCTCTCTGACACTGAGGAATGTAGTTAGTTCCCTATATACAGTGTCAAAAGTAGGCACTATATAGGGAATATGGTGCCATTTCTGACGCATCCAAAGAGAAAGATATAAACTTTAAAAATGCAACGTCACTTTTCTCAAGTTTGTTTAGCTTGTTAAAGCGTTTTGTTTGTCAAGTTCGTTGAGTTGTTAAAGTGTTTTGTTTGCTCTGTGTGGATTGAATAGACTATATATATGTACATTTAATTAACCGTAACCATGGAAATTTGAAAGAAGAAAATTGTTGTCTCTCCTTCGTTCTTTACCCGGTACATGGTCATTGGAAACGTGGTTGGATCTAACTAAACCGTGACCCCACACACCGTGACCCCACACACCGTGACCCCACACACTGTGACCCCACACACTGTGACCCCACACACCGTGACGCTACATACCGTGACCCCACACACCGTGACCCCACACACCGTGACCCCACACACTGTGACCCCACACACTGTGACGCTACACACCGTCAAATAAGCGTTTGTTTGTCTGTGACCCCACACACTGTGACCCCACACACCGTGACCCCACACACTGTGACCCCACACACCGTGACCCCACACACCGTGACCCCACACACCGTGACCCTACACACCGTGACCCTACACACTGTGACCCCACACACCGTGACCCCACATACCTTGACCCCACACACCGTGACCCTACACACCGTGACCCTACACACACCGTGACCCCACATACCTTGACCCCACACACCGTCACCCCTACAAACCGTGACCCCCACACACCGTGACCCCACATACCTTGACCCCACACACCGTGACCCCACACACCGTGACCCCACATACCTTGACCCCACACACCGTGACCCTACAAACCGTGACCCACACACCGTGACCCCACATACCTTGACCCCACACACCGTGACCCCACATACCGTGACCCCACACACCGTGACCCCACACACCGTGACCCCACACACCGTGACCCTACACACCGTGACCCCACACACCGTGACCCCACACACCGTGACCCTACACACCGTGACCCCACACACCGTGACCCCACACACCGTGACCCCACACACCGTGACCCCACACACCGTGACCCCACACACCGTGACCCTACACACCGTGACCCCACACACCGTGACCCCACACACCGTGACCCCACACACCGTGACCCCACACACCGTGACCCCACACACCGTGACCCTACACACCGTGACCCCACACACCGTGACCCTACACACCGTGACCCTACACACCGTGACCCCACACACCGTGACCCCACACACCGTGACCCTACACACCGTGACCCTACACACCGTGACCCTACAAACCGTGACCCACACACCGTGACCCCACACACCGTGACCCTACACACCGTGACCCAACACACCGTGACCCTACAAACCGTGACCCACACACCGTGACCCCACATACCGTGACCCCACACACCGTGACCCCACACACCGTGACCCCACACACCGTGACCCTACACACTGTGACCCTACACACCATTACACACCATTACACACCATTACCCTCCCTCCTTCTCCTTCTCAGTATCACCTTCTTCCCTCCCTCCCTCCCTCCCTCCCTCCCTCCCTCCCTCCCTCCCTCCCTCCCCCTCCCTCCCTCCCTCCCTCCCCTCCCTCCCTCCCTCCCTCCCTCCCTCCCTCCAGTATCACCCTTCCCTCCCTCCCTCCCTCCCTCCCTCCCTCCCTCCCTCCCTCCCTCCCTCCCTCCCCTCCCTCCCTCCCTCCCTCCCTCCCTCCTCCCTCCCTCCCTCCCTCCCTCCCCTCCCTCCTCAGTATCACCTTCTTCCTCCCCTCCCTCCCTCCCGTCTCCTCCTCAGTATCACCTTCTTCCTCCACTACATCACACACAGGATTTCTAAAAGGATTTTTTTTTACTTCCTGAACTCTGAAAGCTGCTGTCACTGCAACGCGATGTATTTGTCTGTGATTGGTTAATTCTGCCTTCCATCCCCACACGGAGCGGTACTCCCCCCGTTGAGTTGACTACCTAACCTTGCCCACTGAAGGACAAGCTGAGGATGTAATGCAGTCAGCCTGGAGTAGTCTCTCACTGGGTATGTCCCAAATGGCACCCTCATCCCGATATAGTTCACTGTATAGGGACTCTGACCAGAGCCCTATGGGTCCTGGTCAATAGTAGTGAAATATATAGGGATTATGACCACAGCCCTGTGGGACTCCCTATGGGCCCTGGTTAATAGTAGTGCACTAGTGTATATAGTGAAAAGGGTGCCGTCTGGGAATGAGCCACAGATATTGATTGCTTCTTCAGACTTCCTCTCTCCTCTTCCCCCCTCTCTCCTTTTCTCTCCTCCTCCTCTTCTCTCCTCCTCTCCTCCTCTTTCCTCCCCTCCTCTTCTCCTATCTCTTCTTCTCTCCTCCCCTCCTCTCTCCTCCTCTCTTCTTCTCTCCTCTCCTCTCCTCCACTCCTCTCCTCCTCTCTCTTCTTCTCTCCTCCCCTCTCCTCTTCTCTCCTCCTCTCCCTCTCTTCTGCCTGAGCAAACACTTAAGCTGTTATTGCTCTGCTCATGTGTTTTACTGTGCTCCACGGCAATGTGGCAGCCCACTGTTGATAGAGCTCACGCAGGGAGGGAGAGGAGAGGAGAGGAGAGGAGAGGGAGAGAGAGAGAGAGGGAGAGAGAGGGAGAGAGAGGGAGAGAGAGAGGGAGAGAGAGAGAGAGAGAGAGAGAGAGAGAGGGAGAGAGATCAGGAGAGAGAGGGAGAGAGAGAGAGAGAGAGGAGGGATGGGAGGGGAGGGAGGGAGGGAGGGGGATGTTTGTCTCTCAGAGAGAGAGAGAGAGAGAGAGAGAGAGAGTTTTGAGAGAGAGAGAGAGAGAGAGAGAGAGAGAGAGAGAGAGAGAGACATTTTGAGAGAGAGAGAGAGACTTGACTCTCAGGAAAAGGACATGTTTGTCTCTCAGGAAAAGGACATGTTTGACTCTCAGGAAAAGGACATGTTTGTCTCTCAGAAAAAGGACATGTTTGACTCTCAGGAAAAGGACATGTTTGACTCTCAGGAAAAGGACATGTTTGACTCTCAGGAAAAGGACATGTTTGACTCTCAGGAAAAGGACATGTTTGACTCTCAGGAAAAGGACATGTTTGACTCTCAGGAAAACGTGTTGGTGAATCAAGTCAAATCAAATTGTGTTGCTAATGTTTTTGCAGATGTTATTGCAGGTGCAATGTCTGTCATCAGAGAGAGTCTCGTGAGTCACTCACTCACTGTTGTGCAGCACGGACCAGGAGAGACCTGAGTCTCGTGAGTCACTCTCACTGTTGTGCAGCACGGACCAGGAGAGACCTGAGTCTCGTGAGTCACTCTCACTGTTGTGCAGCACGGACCAGGTGATTTAGTATGTAATTCAAAACTAAATATTTACCAGATGGATATCTTACAACTATTAAATTAACTGTCCCAAAATGTGCTAAACGCTCTGCAGATGTGCATTTGGTTTGCTAACTTAGTAGCTAATTAGCTAAGTGGTTAGCTAAGCGGTTAGCTAAGTGGTAAGCTAAGTGGTAAGCTAAGCAGTTAGCTAAGCGGTTAGCTAAGTGGTAAGCTAAGCAGTTAGCTAAGCGGTTAGCTAAGGGGTTAGCTAAGGGGTTAGCTAAGGGGTTAGCTTAGTGGCCTTTCTGAGTTATTTGTGTAACTTTATAAGCTGGGATGTCTGTCCTGCAAATGGTTTACGTCAGAGGTCCTATAATCTTGTTTTTTTTACATTGTTAGCGTTGCTAACCTTCGGATTACAGACGCTCAGTGAGGTACTTTGTGTGTAAAATGAGCTCCCCTTGTGTTCAGTGCCGGTAATACCACATACCCCAGGGTGTAGGTATGACAATCTGGATACCACCAAAGCCTACTCAGCAACAAGGAAACATCTAGACTCAGAGACCTACATGTATCTTACCAACAGCCGTTGGTCTCATTCCAAATAGGACAAGTAAATCCCTATTGTCCCCTAATGGGGTAATCACTATTCTCCCCTCATGGGGTAATCACTATTCTCCCCTCATGGGGTAATCACTATTCTCCCCTAATGGGGTAATCACTATTCTCCCCTCATAGGGTAATCACTATTTTCCCTCGTAGGGTAATCACTATTCTCCCCTCATGGGGTAATCACTATTCTCCCCTCATAGGGTAATCACTATTCTCCCCTCATGGGGTAATCACTATTCTCCCCTCATGGGGTAATCACTATTCTCCCCTCATGGGGTAATCACTATTCTCCCCTCATGGGGTAATCACTATTCTCCCCTCATGGGGTAATCACTATTCTCCCCTCATAGGGTAATCACTATTCTCCCCTCATAGGGTAATCACTATTCTCCCCTCATGGGGTAATCACTATTCTCCCCTCATGGGGTAATCACTATTCTCCCCTCATGGGGTAATCACTATTCTCCCCTCATGGGGTAATCACTATTCTCCCCTCATAGGGTAATCACTATTCTCCCCTCATAGGGTAATCACTATTCTCCCCTCATGGGGTAATCACTATTCTCCCCTCATAGGGTAATCACTATTCTCCCCTCATGGGGTAATCACTATTCTCCCCTCATAGGGTAATCACTATTCTCCCCTCATGGGGTAATCACTATTCTCCCCTCATAGGGTAATCACTATTCTCCCCTCATGGGGTAATCACTATTCTCCCCTCATGGGGTAATCACTATTCTCCCCTCATGGGGTAATCACTATTCTCCCCTCATAGGGTAATCACTATTCTCCCCTCATGGGGTAATCACTATTCTCCCCTCATGGGGTAATCACTATTCTCCCCTCATAGGGTAATCACTATTCTCCCCTCATAGGGTAATCACTATTCTCCCCTCATAGGGTAATCACTATTCTCCCCTCATGGGGTAATCCCTATTCTCCCCTCATGGGGTAATCACTATTATCTCCTCATAGGGTAATCACTATTCTCCCCTCATAGGGTAATCACTATTCTCCTCATGGGGTAATCACTATTCTCCCCTCATGGGGTAATCACTATTCTCCTCATGGGGTAATCACTATTCTCCCCTCATGGGGTAATCACTATTCTCCCTCATAGGGTAATCACTATTCTCCCCTCATAGGGTAATCACTATTCTCCCTCATGGGGTAATCCCTCATTGTCCCCTCATGGGGTAATCACTATTCTCCCCTTATGGGGTAATCACTATTCTCCCTAATGGGGTAATCACTATTCTCCCCTCATGGGGTAATCACTATTCTCCCCTCATGGGGTAATCCCTATTCTCCCCTCATGGGGTAATCACTATTCTCCCCTCATAGGGTAATCACTATTATCCCCTCATAGGGTAATCACTATTCTCCCCTCATAGGGTAATCACTATTCTCCCCTCATGGGGTAATCACTATTCTCCCCTCATGGGGTAATCACTATTCTCCCCTCATGGGGTAATCACTATTCTCCCCTCATGGGGTAATCACTATTCTCCCCTCATGGGGTAATCACTATTCTCCCCTAATGGGGTAATCACTATTCTCCCCTCATGGGGTAATCACTATTCTCCCCTCATGGGGTAATCACTATTCTCCCCTAATGGGGTAATCACTATTCTCCCCTCATGGGGTAATCACTATTCTCCCCTCATGGGGTAATCACTATTCTCCCCTCATGGGGTAATCACTATTCTCCCCTCATGGGGTAATCACTATTCTCCCCTCATAGGGTAATCACTATTCTCCCCTCATGGGGTAATCACTATTCTCCCCTCATGGGGTAATCACTATTCTCCCCTCATGGGGTAATCACTATTCTCCCCTCATGGGGTAATCACTATTCTCCCCTCATGGGGTAATCACTATTCTCCCCTCATGGGGTAATCACTATTCTCCCCTCATGGGGTAATCACTATTCTCCCCTCATGGGGTAATCACTATTCTCCCCTCATGGGGTAATCACTATTGTCCCCTCATGGGGTAATCACTATTCTCCCCTCATGGGGTAATCACTATTCTCCCCTCATAGGGTAATCACTATTCTCCCCATGGGGTAATCACTATTCTCCCTCATGGGGTAATCACTATTCTCCCCTCATGGGGTAATCACTATTCTCCCCCTCATGGGGTAATCACTATTCTCCCCTCATGGGGTAATCACTATTCTCCCCTCATGGGGTAATCACTATTCTCCCCTCATGGGGTAATCACTATTCTCCCCTCATGGTGTAATCCGTATTGTCCCCTCATAGGGTAATCACTATTCTCCCCTCATGGTGTAATCCCTATTGTCCCTCATGGGGTAATCACTATTCTGCCCTCATGGGGTAATCACTATTGTCCCCTCATGGGGTAATCACTATTCTGCCCTCATGGGGTAATCCCTATTGTCTCCTCATGGGGTAATCACTATTGTCCCCTCATGGGGTAATCACTATTGTCCCCTCATGGGGTAATCACTATTGTCTCCTCATGGGGTAATCACTATTGTCCCCTCATGGGGTAATCACTATTGTCCCTCATGGGGTAATCACTATTCTCCCTCATGGGGTAATCACTATTCTCCTCTCATGGGGTAATCACTATTCTCCCCTCATGGGGTAATCACTATTCTCCCCTCATGGTGTAATCCGTATTGTCCCCTCATGGTGTAATCCCTATTGTCCCCTCATGGGGTAATCACTATTCTGCCCTCATGGGGTAATCACTATTGTCCCCTCATGGGGTAATCACTATTGTCCCCTCATGGGGTAATCACTATTGTCCCCTCATGGGGTAATCACTATTGTCCCTCATGGTGTAATCCCTATTGTCCCCTCATGGGGTAATCACTATTCTCCCCTCATGGGGTAATCACTATTGTCCCCTCATGGGGTAATCACTATTGTCCCCTCATGGGGTAATCACTATTGTCCCCTCATGGGGTAATCACTATTGTCCCCTCATGGGGTAATCACTATTGTCCCCTCATGGGGTAATCACTATTCTCCCCTCATGGGGTAATCACTATTCTCCCCTCATGGGGTAATCACTATTCTCCCCTCATGGGGTAATCACTATTTCTCCCCATGGGGTAATCACTATTCTCCCCTCATGGGGTAATCACTATTGTCCCCTCATGGGGTAATCACTATTGTCCCCTCATGGGGTAATCACTATTCTCCCCTCATGGGGTAATCACTATTCTCCCCTCATGGGGTAATCACTATTGTCCCCTCATGGGGTAATCACTATTCTCCCCTCATGGGGTAATCACTATTCTCCCCTCATGGGGTAATCACTATTCTCCCCTCATGGGGTAATCACTATTCTCCCCTCATAGGGTAATCACTATTCTCCCCTCATGGGGTAATCACTATTGTCCCCTCATGGGGTAATCACTATTCTCCCCTCATGGGGTAATCACTATTGTCCCCTCATGGGGTAATCACTATTCTCCCCTCATGGGGTAATCACTATTCTCCCCTCATGGGGTAATCACTATTGTCCCCTCATGGGGTAATCACTATTGTCCCCTCATGGGGTAATCACTATTGTCCCCTCATGGGGTAATCACTATTCTCCCCTCATGGGGTAATCACTATTCTCCCCTCATGGGGTAATCACTGTACACATTTTCTCCAATCTAGTCCCATAATTCTACTTGAAGTAAGTGGAAATATACTACAATAAAGTACAAAGTTCCAGACATCCGATTGACATGTTTATTTGATTTATTTCTCCTTTATTTATCCAGGTAGGCTAGTGGAGAACAAGTTGTCATTTCCAACTGTGACCTGGTCAAGACGAAGCAACGCAGTGTGACAGAAACAACAACACAGAGTTACACGTGGAATAAACAAGCGTACAGTCAATAACACAATAGAAGAAACAATAAAGTCTCCATACAGTGTAAATGGCCTGAGGAGGTGAGGCCAATAAATAGATAGGATGCTCTTAGCGTAGCTAAAGTATTTGTGATCATTTCACAAATGATTTCAAATAGGATATGAATCCACGTGTGGTTGGAGAGAAAAGGAGAGGACATTGTAAGTCATAACACCCCCCCGTTTTAACTAGCTATCATGTTGTTCTTTAGTCCAAATCTCCTAGTATACGCTCTCTCTCTCTCTCCCTCTCGCACTCGGTCTCTCTCTCTTTCTCCTCTCTCTCTCGCTCGCTCTCTCTCTTTCTCTCTCTCTCCCTTTATTTCTCTCTCTCTCTCGGTCCCTCTCGCTCTGTCTCTCTCTCTTTTTCCTCACTCTGTCTCTCTCTGTCTATTTTTCTCTCTCTCTTTCTTTCTTTCTCCCTCTCCCTCTCCCTCTCCCTCACTCTCTTTCTCTCTCTGAAAACAAAAACGCACAAAAACATATCTCTTGATAGTCTCACTTAACAGCCTGCAGTGCAGTTTGTTTCTCCAGTACTGAAGCTCTCTGGATGTGCATATGATATGACTACAACAAATTGATGCTGTTTACTCCTCATACATTATTTGTCAGGGTTGTGTAGTTTCTTCCTCCACAGGTTACCCCTGGAGAGAATACCAGATGCCTCTCAACAATGTATTCAAGAAAGAACTCTTTTCTGTCTGCTTACTTACTGTTCTGATTTAGGAAAGGGAGAACTGTGTTTTATCTGTTAGATTACTGTTCTGATTTAGGAAAGGAAGAACTGTGTTTTATCTGTTAGATTACTGTTCTGATTTAGGAAAGGAAGAACTTTTTATTTTTTATTTTTTTATTTCACCTTTATTTAACCAGGTAGGCTAGTTGAGAACAAGTTCTCATTTGCAACTGCGACCTGGCCAAGATAAAGCATAGCAGTGTGAACAGACAACACAGAGTTACACATGGAGTAAACAATTAACAAGTCAATAACACAGTAGAAAAAAATGGGCAGTCTATATATATTGTGTGCAAAAGGCATGAGGAGGTAGGCGAATAATTACAATATTGCAGATTAACACTGGAGTGATAAATGATCAGATGCTCATGTACAGGTAGAGATATTGGTGTGCAAAAGAGCAGAAAAGTAAATAAAAAAACAGTATAAAAACAGTATGGGAATGAGGTAGGTGAAAATGGGTGGGCTATTTACTTATAGACTATGTACAGCTGCAGCGATCGGTTAGCTGCTCGGATAGCTGATGTTTGAAGTTGGTGAGGGAGATAAAAGTCTCCAACTTCAGCGATCTTTGCAATTCGTTCCAGTCACAGGCAGGAGAGTACTGGAACGAAAGGCGGCCAAATGAGGTGTTGGCTTTAGGGATGATCAGTGAGATACACCTGCTGGAGCGCGTGCTACGGATGGGTGTTGCCATCGTGACCAGTGAACTGAGATAAGGCGGAGCTTTACCTAGCATGGACTTGTAGATGACCTGGAGCCAGTGGGTCTGGCGACGAATATGTAGTGAGGGCCAGCCGACTAGAGCATACAAGTCGCAGTGGTGGGTGGTATAAGGTGCTTTAGTGACAAAACGGATGGCACTGTGATAGACTGTGTTTTATCTGTCAGATTACTGTTCTGATTTAGGAAAGGAAGATCTATGTTTTATCTGTTAGATTACTGTTCTGATTTAGGAAAGGAAGAACTGTGTTTTATCTGTCAGATTAGAACACAAGTAGCTGAAGGCCATGGCGGTAGGAGTGCAGTGCCTACAATGTCCACTAGGGGACAGAACCTTTCCAAATGTTTACAGTGTGTATCTGCTCTGACTGACTCTGCATGTCATCAAACCGAGTTGAGCTCCCTCTCCTCCCCCCCTGCCTTCCCCTCTTCTCCCTCCATCCCCCTGCCCTCTCCTCCTTTCCCTCCCTCCCCCTCCCCTCTTCTCCCTCCATCCCCCTGCTCTCTCCTCCTCTCTCTCCCTCCCCCTCCCCTCCTTCCCTCCCTCCCCCTGTCCTCTCCTCTCTCCTCCTGCCCCCCCGCCCTCGCCCTCTCCTCTCACTGTCAGAAAACACTTCCACATGAAGCCAAGATGCTTGGCTAATTAGATTCTTCTTACTGGCTAGGCATTGCAAATTCACACAGAGGCTAGAATTACAGATTTTAATTGCTGCTATGTAGGTGTTTTTCAAAATGAGAGAGCCCCCACACTTCTCCCTCGTCCTCCCAATGAATCAGGATATGGAAATAAACTTTTTAGTTTTGGCCCTTGAAAATACTGCCCTCTTGTGTCTCTTTAACTCTCACTCTCTGTCCCAACTCTCTGTCCTCCTCTCTCATCCAGTGCCAATAATACTCATAGTAATGTGCAAGGAGTGTGGTACCACATCAGCAGTTCTCTAAAACACAAATGTACTCTCTCTCTCTCTCTCTCTGAGATTGTTGGCAAAAACTCCATGTCAGCCAACATTACGACATCACACAACCAGAATACCATGTCGAATTCGTCCTTCTGTTTACACCATCACACAAGCTCCAAATCTCCCCCCTCTCTCTCTCTCTCTCTTCCCCCCCTCTCTCTCTCTTCCCCCTCTCCCCCTCTCTCTCTCTTCCCCCCTCCCCCCCTCTCTCTCTCTTCCCCCCCCTCTCTCTCTCCCTCCCTCTCTCCATCTCCATGATGACTGTGTGTTTAACAGTAAGGGAGGAGGAGGATACCACCTCTATGATGACTGTGTGTTTAACAGTAAGGGAGGAGGAGGATACCACCTCCATGATGACTGTGTGTTTAACAGTAAGGGAGGAGGAGGATACCACCTCCATGATGACTGTGTGTTTAACAGTAAGGGAGGAGGAGGATACCACCTCCATGATGACTGTGTGTTTAACAGGAAGGGAGGAGGAGGATACCACCTCCATGATGACTGTGTGTTTAACAGGAAGGGAGGAGGAGGATACCACCTCCATGATGACTGTGTGTTTAACAGTAAGGGAGGAGGAGGATACCACCTCCATGTTGACTGTGTGTTTAACAGGAAGGGTTATGCGTCTGGGTGTGTGTGTGTATGTGTGATTGTGTGTGTATGTGTATGCGTCTGGGTGTGTTTGTATGTGTGTGTGTATGTGTCTGTCTGTGTGTGTGTGCGTGATGCTTTAAAATCCTTTTACACTGACGATTCATTGGCGATGAGGGGTCACTAATGATTGGCTTATCGCTGATGAGGGGCCACACAGGATTGGATAATTGTTGCTGAGGGTCCACACACGATTGGCTGGATATATTGTTTTAAGCTGAGCAGCACTTGACCCATTTGAACCTCTTCTGCCGTCACACGTACAGGATGTGTGTATATGAGAGAGAGAGAGAGAGAGAGAGAGAGAGAGAGAGAGAGAGAGAGAGAGAGAGAGAGAGAGAGAGAGAGAGAGAGAGAGAGAGAGAGAGAGAGAGAGAGAGAGAGAGAGAGAGAGAGAGAGAGAGAGAGAGAGAGAGAGAGAGAGAGAGAGAGAGAGAGAGAGAGAGAGAGAGAGAGAGAGAGAGAGAGAGAGAGAGCGAGCGTCACAAGGACTCTGACTTAAAGGGGGCAGTTGGCAGATGTTAGAGCGCCAAAGTAAAAACACATTAATTTGGGGTGAACATCCGACAAGGGTAAATTTGAATTTGCCATCACTTAGTTTTATTCCCAAGGCTCATCTTCATAAAGCCTTGTGCCGACGACAATACTAAAGAGAGTCACTCTTTCCTCTCTGTCATTTCAGTCCCCTCTCTAATATTAAGGGCCGCATCCCAAACGGCACCCTATTCCCTACACAGCGCAATACTTTTGACCAGAGCCCAATGTGTTCTAGTGAAAAGTAGTGCACTAAATAGGGAATAGTGTGCCATTTGGGACGGAGGGTAAAGCTTCCCTCTTCTGTTGTTCAGTTCTCCTCTGTAACATTACCGTGTGTTTCCGGATGTCTCATTACTGTCGACAGAAAGTGATTGATCCATGTAATCTGCCATAGTGCGCGTCCCAAACGCCCCCCTTGCCTATACAGTGCTCTACTTCTGACCAAGGCCCCCTAAAAGTCAAATGGAATGAAGTTAGGGCATAGGGTGCTGTTTAGGATGCAACCCCATTGTTTAATTACACAACAGGGGAATGGTTATGACACCTATAGGGCAGATACATGACGGCAGGTGTCTGGATCATAATTAAACAAAAGGTCTTGGGTACGTTCCAAATACCGTCCTAGTCCCTGTGTAGTGTACTCGTTCTGACGGGATTTAGGACACACTCAAGGTCTTATGAGGTCGACTCCTATTAGAAAGTCATGCATTTTTTTTCCCTTCCAGCCCCGAAACTATTCTAGAGGCCCAATAAGTCAACGTTAATTTAACCCAATCTGGCAACAACATTGGAGATGGGGGGGTGGGGAGGGGGGTAACCCAATCTGGCAACAAAGGCAGGGGGTTGACTGATGTGTTCATCATTAGAGACATTTCAGGCGCCTCCTAAATTGGCCAGATTATGAAATCGTTGCCTGAGCAAGAGAGTAATAATCAAAATGAATTTCATCTTTAACTGAATGAGCTCCATCATTAGTCTTCATCAGAGTCTCACGTTGTTATATTAGCGTAATACAATAGGAAAAAAAATGGATTGTAGTCAATTTAGTTTTGAAGCCCCCTTCCGAACAAGCTACAGAGTAAGGCTTCCTTCTGAACAAGCTACAGAGTAAGGCTTCCTTCCAAACAAGCTACAGAGTAAGGCTTCCTTCTGAACAAGCTACAGAGTAAGGCTTCCTTCTGAACAAGCTACAGAGTAAGGCTTCCTTCTGAACAAGCTACAGAGTAAGGCTTCCTTCCGAACAAGCTACAGAGAAAGGCTTCCTTCAGAACAAGCTACAGAGTAAGGCTTCCTTCAGAACAAGCTACAGAGTAAGGCTTCCTTCAGAACAAGCTACAGAGTAAGGCTTCCTTCAGAACAAGCTACAGAGTAAGGCTTCCTTCAGAACAAGCTACAGAGTAAGGCTTCCTTCTGAACAAGCTACAGAGTAAGGCTTCCTTCAGAACAAGCTACAGAGTAAGGTTTCCTTCAGAACAAGCTACAGAGTAAGGCTTCCTTCAGAACAAGCTACAGAGTAAGGCTTCCTTCAGAACAAGCTACAGAGTAAGGCTTCCTTCAGAACAAGCTACAGAGTAAGGCTTCCTTCAGAACAAGCTACAGAGTAAGGCTTCCTTCTGAACAAGCTACAGAGTAAGGCTTCCTTCAGAACAAGCTACAGAGTAAGGCTTCCTTCAGAACAAGCTACAGAGTAAGGCTTCCTTCAGAACAAGCTACAGAGTAAGGCTTCCTTCCGAACAAGCTACAGAGAAAGGCTTCCTTCAGAACAAGCTACAGAGTAAGACTTCCTTCAGAACAAGCTACAGAGTAAGGCTTCCTTCAGAACAAGCTACAGAGTAAGGCTTCCTTCAGAACAAGCTACAGAGTAAGGCTTCCTTCTGAACAAGCTACAGAGTAAGGCTTCCTTCAGAACAAGCTACAGAGTAAGGCTTCCTTCAGAACAAGCTACAGAGTAAGGCTTCCTTCAGAACAAGCTACAGAGTAAGGCTTCCTTCAGAACAAGCTACAGAGTAAGGCTTCCTTCAGAACAAGCTACAGAGTAAGGCTTCCTTCAGAACAAGCTACAGAGTAAGGCTTCCTTCAGAACAAGCTACAGAGTAAGGCTTCCTTCAGAACAAGCTACAGAGTAAGGCTTCCTTCAGAACAAGCTACAGAGTAATGCTTCACCTAGAAAACTGTGACAGTAAGACTTCCTCACAAACATTAGTACAATGACAAGAGTGAGCAAAAAAAGACAAGTTCATCAACTTTTTGTCTTTCGCAAATCAATATTCCTCTTGATCCATTACAAGGTGATAATTACGTCTAATCATCAGTGATTATGTGAGAATGCCAGAGTATCTATTTCTACAAGTGACATTTAACACAGCATTAATAGTGTTGTATGTACACATGGTCCCGGGGGCGTCGGGAGATGCATTAATGGAATCCACACATATAATCAAAACGTTGTTATCGCTGCCAGAGTGTGAGGCTGAGACATCTTTATTCCCGGAGACAGTGACAGACACATCAAATCAAATGTATTTATATAGCCCTTCGTACATCAGCTGATATCTCAAAGTGCTGTACAGAAACCCAGCCTAAAACCCCAAACAGCAAACAATGCAGGTGTAGAAGCACGGTGGCTAGGAAAAACTCCCTAGAAAAGCCAAAACCTAGGAAGAAACCTAGAGAGGAACCAGGCTATGTGGGGTGGCCAGTCCTCTTCGGGCTGAGACAGGAGGGTCAGGGGGACACTGTGGCCCCATCCGAGGACACCCGGACAGGGCCAAACAGGAAGGATATAACCCCACCCAGACACATCCGCACGCCAGTGAACTAACTCATTTCCATCAGACTGATGTTTCATCGACTTGATGAAAACAAAGTCCAGTAGAAAGTTCAACGATAGTCTCATTCTCTTCACGGTGGAATCTCAGTACCTTTACTGATGGAAACAACAACTTTTATTTCAGATTACTGCCTTCAGCTGCTCCAGCAGGTTAGTAACATCCTGTATAATCCATGAAAACTGTTCTGTATTTGAATTTATTATGGATCACTGTTAGTTGTTGCCAAGGCAGCAGCTGCTCTTCCTGGGGTCCAGCAAAATTTTTAAAAACTTTATAGTACAACATATTATAGCACAATATATTAAGTGTGTGCCTTCAGGCCCCTACTCTACTACTGTCACGCCCTTGACCTTAGAGAGCCGTCTTATTTCTCTATTTGGTTTGGTCAGGGTGTGATTTGGGTGGGTATGTTTTCTATTTCTATGTGTTTGGTCTGGTATGGTTCCCAATCAGAGAGGCAGCTTGTCTATCGTTGTCTATGATTGGGAATCATACTTAGGCAGCCATTTTCCCCACCTAATGTTGTGGGTATTTATTTATTTTCTGTGTGTGTTTGTGTGCGCCACAGTTGCGTCACGTTCGGTTTCTGTTAATTAACCTTTTTAATTGTTTAAAAATAAAAGTTTCACTTTATTAAAAGATGTGGAACTACATGTCCGCTGTGCCTTGGCTCATCTATGACAGGTAGTTTGAAGACAGTTTAACGTGACAACTACCACATATGTACTACACAAAATCCATGTGAACGTGTGTGTAGTGCGTATGTTATCGTGGTTGTATGCATCTGTGCCTAAGTATGTGTTGCTTCACAGTCCCCACTGTTCCATAAAGTTTATTTTTATCTGTTTTTTTAAGTAGCATTTTACGGCATCAGTTACTAGTTCTGTGTTAATGTAATGTTCAGTGTTCTAGTTCTATGTTAATGTTCAGTGTTCTAGTTCTATGTTAATGTAATGTTCAGTGTTCTAGTTCTATGTTAATGTTCAGTGTTCTAGTTCTATGTTAATGTTCAGTGTTATAGTTCTATGTTAATCAGTGTTATAGTTCTATGTTAATGTAATGTTCAGTGTTATAGTTCTATGTTAATGTTCAGTGTTCTAGTTCTATGTTAATGTAATGTTCAGTGTTCTAGTTCTATGTTAATGTTCAGTGTTATAGTTCTATGTTAATGTTCAGTGTTATAGTTCTATGTTAATGTTCAGTGTTCTAGTTCTATGTTAATGTTCAGTGTTCTAGTTCTATGTTAATGTTCAGTGTTATAGTTCTATGTTAATGTTCAGTGTTATAGTTCTATGTTAATGTTCAGTGTTATAGTTCTATGTTAATGTTCAGTGTTATAGTTCTATGTTAATGTTCAGTGTTCTAGTTCTATGTTAATGTAATGTTCAGTGTTCTAGTTCTATGTTAATGTTCAGTGTTCTAGTTCTATGTTAATGTAATGTTCAGTGTTCTAGTTCTATGTTAATGTTCAGTGTTATAGTTCTATGTTAATGTTCAGTGTTATAGTTCTATGTTAATGTAATGTTCAGTGTTATAGTTCTATGTTAATGTTCAGTGTTATAGTTCTATGTTAATGTTCAGTGTTCTAGTTCTATGTTAATGTAATGTTCAGTGTTATAGTTCTATGTTAATGTTCAGTGTTATAGTTCTATGTTAATGTAATGTTCAGTGTTATAGTTCTATGTTAATGTTCAGCATTTGAGTTCTATGTTAATGTTCAGTGTTATAGTTCTATGTTAATGTTCAGTGTTCTAGTTCTATGTTAATGTTCAGTGTTCTAGTTCTATGTTAATGTTCAGTGTTCTAGTTCTATGTTAATGTTCAGTGTTATAGTTCTATGTTAATGTTCAGTGTTATAGTTCTGTGTTAATGTAATGTTCAGTGTTATAGATCTATGTTAATGTTCAGCGTTTTAGTTCTATGTTAATCAGTGTTATAGTTCTATGTTAATGTGATGTTCATTGCTATAGTTCTATGTTAATCAGCGTTATAGTTCTATGTTAATCAGTGTTATAGTTCTATGTTAATGTGATGTTCAGTGTTATAGATCTATGTTAATGTTCAGCGTTTTAGTTCTATGTTAATCAGTGTTATAGTTCTATGTTAATGTGATGTTCATTGCTATAGTTCTATGTTAATCAGCGTTATAGTTCTATGTTAATCAGTGTTATAGTTCTATGTTAATCAGCGTTTTAGTTCTATGTTAATCAGTGTTATAGTTCTATGTTAATCAGTGTTATAGTTCTATGTTAATCAGTGTTATAGTTCTATGTTAATCAGTGTTATAGTTCTATGTTAATCAGTGTTATAGTTCTATGTTAATCAGTGTTATAGTTCTATGTTAATCAGTGTTATAGTTCTATGTTAATCAGTGTTATAGTTCTATGTTAATCAGTGTTATAGTTCTATGTTAATCAGTGTTATAGTTCTATGTTAATCAGCGTTATAGTTCTATGTTAATCAGTGTTATAGTTCTATGTTAATCAGTGTTATAGTTCTATGTTAATCAGTGTTATAGTTCTATGTTAATCAGTGTTATAGTTCTATGTTAATCAGTGTTATAGTTCTATGTTAATCAGTGTTATAGTTCTATGTTAATCAGTGTTATAGTTCTATGTTAATCAGTGTTATAGTTCTATGTTAATCAGTGTTATAGTTCTATGTTAATCAGTGTTATAGTTCTATGTTAATCAGTGTTATAGTTCTATGTTAATCAGTGTTATAGTTCTATGTTGATGTAATTAGTTGAACCTCTTCCGTTACATTTCAGTCTTTATAGTTCTATAGTTAATTCTATTTCATGGCCTCAAGTTTAGTTTATAGGTGAAGGGCATACCTCGTTTTTTCTATCTTAATGGGCCCCCACACAGTGTTTCAGCTTCTGTTTTAATCAGTGTTGTGTTCTGTGTTGTGTAATGTTGTGTGTTGTGTGTGTGTGTGTGTGTGTCAGTGTTGGGTGGTTCTATGTTGGGTGGGTTGTGTGTGTGGGTGGTTGTGTGTTGTGTGTGTGTGTGTTCTGGGTTGGGTGGGTGGGTGGGTTCTATGTTGTGTGTGTGTGTTATAGTTCGTGTGCATGTTAATCAGCCTGTGCGTGTGTTTTAGTGTGTTAGAAACCCCAGCATGATCGGGGGATCCTGGCTGTTCTTGAGATTTATTACACCTCACACACCCTTTTGGCTTCTTAAAAATAGCTTCTTAAGAATTAATGTTAAACAGTCCAAGGGCTCTCCAGTTTTGGAAGGAACTAAATTAACCTACAAACTTAAAGTTCAGATCGTTTTGTCTTCAGTCCAGACACCAGAAAATCTGACAGAACATAAAGCACACATTAACATTGTTTAACAGTTCAAGCTACAGGAGAGAAGAGGAGAGGAGACTACATTATCATTATTTAACAGCTACAGGAGAGGAGTACATTAACATTGTTTAACAGCTTCAAGCTACAGGAGAGAAGAGGAGACTACATTATCATTGTTTAACAGCTTCAAGCTACAGGAGAGAAGAGAAGACTACATTATCATTGTTTAACAGCTACAAGCCACAGGAGAGGAGAGGAGTCTACATTATCATTGTTTAACAGCTACAGGAGAGGAGAGGAGACTACATTATCATTATTTAACAGCTACAAGCTACAGAAGAGGAGAGGAGTCTACATTATCATTGTTTAACAGCTACAGGAGAGGAGAGGAGACTACATTAACATTGTTTAACAGCTACAGGAGAGGAGAGGAGACTACATTATCATTGTTTAACAGCTACAGGAGAGAAGAGAAGACTACATTAACATTGTTTAACAGCTACAGGAGAGGAGAAGAGACTACATTAACATTGTTTAACAGCTACAGGAGAGTAGAGGAGAGGAGAGGAGACTACGTTAACATTGTTTAACAGCTACAAGCTACAGAAGAGGAGAGGAGACTACATTATCATTATTTAACAGCTACAGGAGAGAAGAGAAGACTACGTTATCATTGTTTAACAGCTACAAGCTACAGAAGAGGAGAGGAGACTACATTATCATTGTTTAACAGCTACAGGAGAGAAGAGAAGACTACGTTATCATTGTTTAACAGCTACAAGCTACAGAAGAGGAGAGGAGACTACATTAACATTGTTTAACAGCTACAGGAGAGGAGAGGAGACTACGTTATCATTGTTTAACAGCTTCAAGCTACAGGAGAGAAGAGAAGACTACATTATCATTGTTTAACAACAAGCTACAGGAGAGAAGAGAAGACTACATTATCATTGTTTAACAGCTACAGAAGAGGAGAGGAGAAGAGACTACGTTATCATTGTTTAACAGCTACAAGCTACAGGAGAGGAGAGGAGACTACATTAACATTGTTTAACAGCTACAAGCTACAGGAGAGAAGAGAAGACTACATTATCATTGTTTAACAGCTACAAGCCACAGGAGAGGAGAGGAGACTACATTATCATTGTTTAACAGCTACAGGAGAGTAGAGGAGACTACATTAACATTGTTTAACAGCTACAGGAGAGAGAGGAGACTACATTAACATTGTTTAACAGCTACAAGCCACAGGAGAGGAGAGGAGACTACGTTAACATTGTTTAACAGCTACAGGAGAGGAGAGGAGACTACATTATCATTGTTTAACAGCTACAGGAGAGGAGAAGAGAGGAGACTACGTTAACATTGTTTAACAGCTACAGGAGAGGAGACTACATTATCATTGTTTAACAGCTACAGGAGAGTAGAGGAGAGTAGAGAGACTACATTAACATTGTTTAACAGCTTCAAGCTACAGGAGAGGAGAGGAGAGAGAGGAGACATTAACATTGTTTAACAGCTACAGAGTACAGAGAGAGAGTAGAGGAGACTACATTAACATTGTTTAACAGCTTCAAGCTACAGGAGAGGAGAGGAGAGGAGACTACATTAACATTGTTTAACAGCTACAGGAGAGGAGAGGAGACTACATTAACATTGTTTAACAGCTACAGAAGAGGAGAGGAGAAGAGACTACATTATCATTGTTTAACAGCTACAGGAGAGGAGAGGAGACTACATTAAAATTGTTTAACAGCTACAGGAGAGTAGAGGAGAGGAGAGGAGAGGAGAGGAGAGGAGACTACATTATCATTGTTTAACAGCTACAGGAGAGGAGAGGAGAGGAGACTACATTAACATTGTTTAACAGCTTCAAGCTACAGAAGAGGAGATGAGACTACATTAACATTGTTTAACAGCTACAGGAGAGGAGACTACATTATCATTGTTTAACAGCTACAGGAGAGAAGAGGAGAGGAGAATACATTATCATTGTTTAACAGCTACAGGAGAGAAGAGGAGAGGAGACTACATTAACATTGTTTAACAGCTACAGGAGAGGAGAGGAGACTACATTAACATTGTTTAACAGCTACAGGAGAGGAGAGGAGAGGAGAATACATTAACATTGTTTAACAGCTACAGGAGAGGAGAGGAGACTACATTATCATTGTTTAACAGCTACAGGAGAGAAGAGGAGAGGAGACTACATTAACATTGTTTAACAGCTACAGGAGAGGAGAGGAGACTACATTAACATTGTTTAACAGCTACAGGAGAGAGAGAGGAGAGGAGAATACATTAACATTGTTTAACAGCTACAGGAGAGGAGAGGAGACTACATTATCATTGTTTAACAGCTACAAGCCACAGGAGAGGAGAGGAGACTACATTAACATTGTTTAACAGCTACAGGAGAGGAGAGGAGACTACATTATCATTGTTTAACAGCTTCAAGCTACAGGAGAGGAGAGGAGACTACATTATCATTGTTTAACAGCTACAGGAGAGGAGAGGAGACTACATTAACATTGTTTAACAGCTACAGGAGAGTAGAGGAGAGGAGAGGAGACTACATTAACATTGTTTAACAGCTACAAGCTACAGGAGAGGAGAGGAGACTACATTATCATTGTTTAACAGCTACAAGCCACAGGAGAGGAGAGGAGACTACATTAACATTGTTTAACAGCTACAGGAGAGTAGAGGAGACTACATTAACATTGTTTAACAGCTACAGGAGAGGAGAGGAGACTACATTATCATTGTTTAACAGCTACAGGAGAGGAGAGGAGACTACATTAACATTGTTTAACAGCTTCAAGCTACAGGAGAGGAGAGGAGACTACATTATCAATGTTTAACAGCTACAGGAGAGGAGAAGAGACTACATTAACATTGTTTAACAGCTACAAGCTACAGGAGAGAAGAGGAGAGGAGACTACATTATCATTGTTTAACAGCTACAAGCCACAGGAGAGGAGAGGAGACTACATTAACATTGTTTAACAGCTACAGGAGAGTAGAGGAGACTACATTAACATTGTTTAACAGCTACAGGAGAGGAGAGGAGACTACATTATCATTGTTTAACAGCTACAGGAGAGGAGAGGAGACTACATTAACATTGTTTAACAGCTACAGGAGAGTAGAGGAGACTACATTAACATTGTTTAACAGCTACAGGAGAGGAGAGGAGACTACATTAACATTGTTTAACAGCTACAGGAGAGGAGAGGAGACTACATTATCATTGTTTAACAGCTACAGGAGAGGAGAGGAGACTACATTAACATTGTTTAACAGCTACAGGAGAGGAGAGGAGACTACATTATCATTGTTTAACAGCTACAGGAGAGGAGAGGAGACTACATTATCATTGTTTAACAGCTACAGGAGAGGAGAGGAGACTACATTATCAATGTTTAACAGCTTCAAGCTACAGGAGAGAAGAGAAGACTACATTATCAATGTTTAACAGCTACAGGAGAGGAGAAGAGACTACATTAACATTGTTTAACAGCTACAGGATAGGAGACTACATTAACATTGTTTAACAGCTTCAAGCTACAGGAGAGGAGAGGAGACTACATTATCATTGTTTAACAGCTACAAGCCACAGGAGAGGAGAAGAGACTACATTAACATTGTTTAACAGCTACAAGCTACAGGAGAGGAGAAGAGACTACATTATCATTGTTTAACAGCTACAAGCTACAGGAGAGGAGACTACATTAACATTGTTTAACAGCTACAGGAGAGGAGAGGAGACTACGTTAACATTGTTTAACAGCTACAGGAGAGGAGAGAAGACTACATTAACATTGTTTAACAGCTACAGGAGAGGAGAGGAGAGGAGACTACATTAACATTGTTTAACAGCTACAAGCTACAGGAGAGGAGAGGAGACTACATTAACATTATTTAACAGCTACAGGAGAGGAGACTACATTAACATTGTTTAACAGCTACAAGCCACAGGAGAGGAGAGGAGAGGAGACTACATTATCATTGTTTAACAGCTACAGGAGAGGAGAAGAGACTACGTTATCATTGTTTAACAGCTACAAGCCACAGGAGAGGAGAGGAGACTACATTATCATTGTTTAACAGCTACAAGCTACAGGAGAGGAGACTACATTAACATTGTTTAACAGCTACACGCCACAGGAGAGGAGAGGAGACTACATTAACATTGTTTAACAGCTACAGGAGAGGAGTCTACATTAACATTGTTTAACAGCTACAGGAGAGGAGTCTACATTAACATTGTTTAACAGCTACAGGAGAGGAGTCTACATTAACATTGTTTAACAGCTACAGGAGAGGAGTAGGAGACTACATTAACATTGTTTAACAGCTACAGGAGAGGAGAGGAGACTACATTATCATTGTTTAACAGCTACAGGAGAGTAGAGGAGACTACATTAACATTGTTTAACAGCTACAGGAGAGGAGAGGAGACTACATTAACATTGTTTAACAGCTTCAAGCTACAGGAGAGGAGAGGAGACTACATTAACATTGTTTAACAGCTACAGGAGAGGAGAGGAGACTACATTATCATTGTTTAACAGCTACAAGCCACAGGAGAGGAGAGGAGACTACATTATCATTGTTTAACAGCTACAAGCTACAGGAGAGGAGACTACATTATCATTGTTTAACAGCTACAAGCTACAGGAGAGGAGAGGAGACTACATTATCATTGTTTAACAGCTACAGGAGAGGAGACTACATTAACATTGTTTAACAGCTACAGGAGAGGAGAGGAGACTACATTAACATTGTTTAACAGCTACAGGAGAGTAGAGGAGACTACATTAACATTGTTTAACAGCTACAGGAGAGGAGAGGAGACTACATTATCATTGTTTAACAGCTACAGGAGAGAAGAGGAGAGGAGACTACATTAACATTGTTTAACAGCTACAGGAGAGAAGAGAAGACTACATTAACATTGTTTAACAGCTACAGAAGAGGAGAGGAGAAGAGACTACGTTATCATTGTTTAACAGATACAGGAGAGTAGAGGAGAGGAGAGGAGACTACATTAGCATTGTTTAACAGCTACAGGAGAGGAGAGGAGACTACATTAACATTGTTTAACAGCTACAGGAGAGGAGAAGAGACTACGTTATCATTGTTTAACAGCTACAAGCCACAGAAGAGGAGAGGAGACTACATTATCATTATTTAACAGCTACAGGAGAGAAGAGAAGACTACATTAACATTGTTTAACAGCTACAGAAGAGGAGAGGAGAACTACATTAACATTGTTTAACAGCTACAGGAGAGTAGAGGAGACTACATTAACATTGTTTAACAGCTACAGGAGAGGAGAGGAGACTACATTATCATTGTTTAACAGCTACAGGAGAGGAGAGGAGAGGAGACTACATTAACATTGTTTAACAGCTACAGGAGAGGAGAGGAGAGGAGACTACATTATCATTGTTTAACAGCTACAGGAGAGGAGAGGAGACTACATTAACATTGTTTAACAGCTACAGGAGAGTAGAGGAGACTACATTAACATTGTTTAACAGCTACAGGAGAGAAGAGGAGAGGAGACTACATTAACATTGTTTAACAGCTACAGGAGAGAAGAGGAGAGGAGACTACATTAACATTGTTTAACAGCTACAGGAGAGGAGAGGAGACTACATTAACATTGTTTAACAGCTACAGGAGTAGAGGAGACTACATTAACATTGTTTAACAGACAGGAGAGGAGAGGAGACTACATTAACATTGTTTAACAGCTACAGGAGAGAGAGGAGAGGAGACTACATTATCATTGTTTAACAGCTACAAGCCACAGGAGAGGAGAAGAGACTACATTATCATTATTTAACAGCTACAGGAGAGGAGTCTACATTAACATTGTTTAACAGCTACAGGAGAGGAGTCTACATTAACATTGTTTAACAGCTACAGGAGAGAGTCTACATTAACATTGTTTAACAGCTACAGGAGAGGAGAGGAGACTACATTAACATTGTTTAACAGCTACAGGAGAGAGAGGAGACTACATTATCATTGTTTAACAGCTACAGGAGAGTAGAGGAGACCAATTTGTAACATGGATAAGAGCGTCTGCTAAATGACTTAAATGTAAATGTAAATGTAAATGAGACTACATTAACATTGTTTAACAGCTACAGGAGAGTAGAGGAGACTACATTAACATTGTTTAACAGCTACAAGCTACAGGAGAGGAGAAGAGACTACATTATCATTGTTTAACAGCTACAAGCTACAGGAGAGGAGACTACATTAACATTGTTTAACAGCTACACGCCACAGGAGAGGAGAGGAGACTACATTAACATTGTTTAACAGCTACAGGAGAGGAGAGGAGACTACATTAACATTGTTTAACAGCTACAGGAGAGGAGAGGAGGAGACTACATTATCATTGTTTAACAGCTACAAGCCACAGGAGAGGAGAAGAGACTACATTATCATTATTTAACAGCTACAGGAGAGGAGACTACATTAACATTGTTTAACAGCTTCAAGCTACAGGAGAGGAGAGGAGACTACATTATCATTGTTTAACAGCTACAAGCCACAGGAGAGGAGAAGAGACTACATTAACATTGTTTAACAGCTACAAGCTACAGGAGAGGAGAAGAGACTACATTATCATTGTTTAACAGCTACAAGCTACAGAGAGGAGACTACATTAACATTGTTTAACAGCTACACGCCACAGGAGAGGAGAGGAGACTACATTAACATTGTTTAACAGCTACAGGAGAGGAGTCTACATTAACATTGTTTAACAGCTACAGGAGAGGAGTCTACATTAAAATTGTTTAACAGCTACAAGCTACAGAAGAGGAGAGGAGACTACATTAACATTGTTTAACAGCTACAGGAGAGGAGAGGAGACTACATTAACATTGTTTAACAGCTACAGGAGAGGAGAGGAAACTACATTATCATTGTTTAACAGCTACAGGAGAGTAGAGGAGACTACATTAACATTGTTTAACAGCTACAGGAGAGTAGAGGAGACTACATTAACATTGTTTAACAGCTTCAAGCTACAGGAGAGGAGAGGAAACTACATTATCATTGTTTAACAGCTACAGGAGAGTAGAGGAGACTACATTAACATTGTTTAACAGCTACAAGCCACAGGAGAGGAGAAGAGACTACATTATCATTGTTTAACAGCTACAAGCCACAGGAGAGGAGAAGAGACTACATTATCATTGTTTAACAGCTACAAGCTACAGGAGAGGAGAGGAGACTACATTATCATTGTTTAACAGCTACAGGAGAGGAGACTACATTAACATTGTTTAACAGCTACAGGAGAGGAGAGGAGACTACATTAACATTGTTTAACAGCTACAGGAGAGTAGAGGAGACTACATTAACATTGTTTAACAGCTACAGGAGAGGAGAGGAGACTACATTATCATTGTTTAACAGCTACAGGAGAGAAGAGGAGAGGAGACTACATTAACATTGTTTAACAGCTACAGGAGAGAAGAGGAGAGGAGACTACATTAACATTGTTTAACAGCTACAGGAGAGGAGAGGAGACTACATTAACATTGTTTAACAGCTACAGGAGAGTAGAGGAGAGAGAGGAGACTACATTAACATTGTTTAACAGCTACAGGAGAGTAGAGGAGACTACATTAACATTGTTTAACAGCTACAGGAGAGTAGAGGAGACTACATTAACATTGTTTAACAGCTACAGGAGAGAAGAGGAGAGGAGACTACATTAACATTGTTTAACAGCTACAGGAGAGTAGAGGAGACTACATTAACATTGTTTAACAGCTACAGGAGAGGAGAGGAGAGGAGACTACATTAACATTGTTTAACAGCTACAGGAGAGAGAGGAGACTACATTAACATTGTTTAACAGCTACAGGAGAGGAGAGGAGACTACATTATCATTGTTTAACAGCTACAGAGAGAGAGGAGACTACATTAACATTGTTTAACAGCTACAGGAGAGAAGAGGAGAGGAGACTACATTAACATTGTTTAACAGCTACAGGGAGAGAGAGAGGAGACTACATTAACATTGTTTAACAGCTACAGGAGAGGAGGAGACTACATTAACATTGTTTAACAGCTACAGAGAGAAGAGAGAGAGGAGACTACATTAACATTGTTTAACAGCTACAGCTACAGTTTAACAGAGAGGAGAGGAGAGGAGACTACATTAACATTGTTTAACAGCTACATGAGAGGAGAGGAGACTACATTAACATTGTTTAACAGCTACAGAGAGAGGAGAGAAGAGACTACATTAACATTGTTTAACAGCTACAGGAGAGAAGAGGAGAGGAGACTACATTAACATTGTTTAACAGCTACATTGTTTAACAGCTACAGGAGGAGAGGAGACTACATTAACATTGTTTAACAGCAGGAGAGTAGAGAGGAGAGGAGAGGAGAATACATTAACATTGTTTAACAGCTACAGGAGAGGAGAGGAGACTACATTATCATTGTTTAACAGCTACAAGCCACAGGAGAGGAGAAGAGACTACATTATCATTGTTTAACAGCTACAAGCCACAGGAGAGGAGAAGAGACTACATTATCATTGTTTAACAGCTACAAGCTACAGGAGAGGAGACTACATTAACATTGTTTAACAGCTTCAAGGAGAGGAGAGGAGACTACATTATCATTGTTTAACAGCTACAGGAGAGGAGAAGAGAGACATTAACATTGTTTAACAGCTATTGTTTAACAGCTACAAGCTACAGAGAGAGGAGAGGAGACTACATTATCATTGTTTAACAGCTTCAAGCTACATTAACAGGAGAGGAGAGGAGACTACATTATCATTGTTTAACAGCTACAGGAGAGTAGAGGAGAGGAGAGAGACTACATTAACATTGTTTAACACAAGCTACAGGAGAGGAGAGGAGACTACATTATCATTGTTTAACAGCTACAAGCCACAGGAGAGGAGAAGAGACTACATTATCATTGTTTAACAGCTACAAGCCACAGGAGAGGAGAAGAGACTACATTATCATTGTTTAACAGCTACAAAGGAGAGGAGAGGAGACTACATTAACATTGTTTAACAGCTACAGAGACTACATTAACATTGTTTAACAGCTACAGGAGAGGAGAGGAGACTACATTATCATTGTTTAACAGCTACAGCATTACAGAGGAGACTACATTATCATTGTTTAACAGCTACAGGAGAGGAGAGGAGACTACATTATCATTGTTTAACAGCTACAGGAGAGGAGAGGAGACTACATTAACATTGTTTAACAGCTACAGGAGAGGAGAGGAGACTACATTATCATTGTTTAACAGCTACAGGAGAGGAGAGGAGACTACATTATCATTGTTTAACAGCTACAGGAAGGAGAGGAGACTACATTATCATTGTTTAACAGCTACAGGAGAGGAGAGAGGAGACTACATTAACATTGTTTAACAGCTACAGGAGAGGAGAGAGACTACATTATCATTGTTTAACAGCTACAGGAGAGAGACTACATTATCATTGTTTAACAGCTAGAGGAGGAGAGGAGACTACATTATCATTGTTTAACAGCTACAAGCCACAGGAGAGGAGAGGAGACTACATTATCATTGTTTAACAGCTACAAGCCACAGGAGAGGAGAAGAGACTACATTATCATTGTTTAACAGCTACAAGCTACAGGAGAGGAGAGAGACTACATTATCATTGTTTAACAGCTACAAGCTACAGGAGAGAGAAGAGACTACATTAACATTGGAGAGGAGAGGAAGAGACTACATTAACATTGTTTAACAGCTACAGGACAGGAGAGGAGACTACATTAACATTGTTTAACAGCTACAGGAGAGAGAGAGACTACATTATCATTGTTTAACAGCTACAGGAGAGGAGAGGAGACTACATTAACATTGTTTAACAGCTACAGGAGAGAGGAGAGGAGACTACATTAACATTGTTTAACAGCTACAGGAGAGGAGAGGAGACTACATTAACATTGTTTAACAGCTACAAGGAGAGGAGAGAGACTACATTATCATTGAGAGAGGAGACTACATTAACATTGTTTAACAGCTACAGGAGAGGAGAGGAGACTACATTATCATTGTTTAACAGCTACAGGAGAGAGACTACATTATCATTGTTTAACAGCTACAAGCCACAGGAGAGGAGAAGAGACTACATTATCATTGTTTAACAGCTACAGAGGAGACTACATTATCATTGTTTAACAGCTACAGGAGAGAGGAGACTACATTAACATTGTTTAACAGCTACAGGAGAGGAGAGGAGACTACATTAACATTGTTTAACAGCTACAGGAGAGGAGACTACATTAACATTGTTTAACAGCTACAGGAGAGGAGAGGAGACTACATTAACATTGTTTAACAGCTACAGGAGAGAGAGACTACATTAACATTGTTTAACAGCTAACAGCTAGAGGAGAGGAGAGGAGACTACATTATCATTGTTTAACAGCTACAGGAGAGGAGAGGAGACTACATTAACATTGTTTAACAGCTACAGAGAGAGGAGAAGAGACTACATTATCATTGTTTAACAGCTACAGGAGAGGAGAAGGAGACTACATTAACATTGTTTAACAGCTACAGGAGAGGAGGAGACTACATTATCATTGTTTAACAGCTACAAGCTACAGAGAGGAGGAGACTACATTAACATTGTTTAACAGCTTCAAGCTACAGGAGAGGAGAGGAGACTACATTATCATTGTTTAACAGCTACAAGCCACAGGAGGAGAGGAGACTACATTATCATTTGTTTAACAGCTACAAGCCACAGGAGATGAGAAGAGACTACATTATCATTGTTTAACAGCTTCAAGCTACAGGGAGAGAGGAGACTACATTAACATTGTTTAACAGCTACAAGCTACAGGGAGAGGAGAGGAGACTACATTATCATTGTTTAACAGCTACAAGACACAGGAGAGGAGAAGAGACTACATTATCATTGTTTAACAGCTACAAGCCACAGGAGAGAAGAGAGAGACTACATTAACATTGTTTAACAGCTACAAGCCACAGGAGATGAGAGAGAGACTACATTATCATTGTTTAACAGCTACAAGCTACAGGAGAGGAGGGAAGAGGACTACATTAACATTGTTTAACAGCTACAG